>NC_136978.1:9711859-9831859 GCF_032717465.1 Coenobita brevimanus
TTAACAGCTCTGCAAAATTCATTACAGACCGGCTAGGTTCCGACCCTGTCTTTTTTTCTATATATTGAATTCCTTTCTTAAACCTTCCCCCCCCCCTTTTTTTCCCATAAAACCTAAATCTTAATCTTAAAATCTCCAGTAATCTTATCTTGAGCCAGCTATGACTTATACTTTGTGTATTATTCTTGCTATCGCCAGACAACTTTCTTCCGTTCAGGTGAGAGTCCTGGTAGTGAAGGGGATGAATCCAAAATGGCGGAGTTGGCCAGTGCCCTCTGCCACGCACGGTCGTTACCATTTCCCCTCACGCGTCTCTCGTACCCCCGTCACCTTTTCTCCCCTCTCTCCCTCCCCACTCCACCCGTCGACCCCTCACCTGAACTCTTATGCAAGCACCCAACACCACCCCTCTCTCTCTCGTCTCCAACCACCCACTCTCCCACACCACCCCCTCCTCCAACATTCAGTTCTCCTCTCTCTCTCTCTCTCTCTCTTTCTCTCTCTCTCTCTCTCTCTCTCTCTCTCTCTCTCTCTCTTGTTCCTCCCATCCTCCTCTCAGTCTCCCAGACCACCTCCACGCTACCTCTCCTCCCGCCCTGCCCTCCCACTCCACTCACCCCCAATCCACTCCACCCTGAACCTTTCTACACCATCCCCATCCCTATCACCCTTCCTTCCACCCTCCCACACGACTCCATTCACCTCCCACACTATCCTGTCAATACACACAGCTTGACTTGTTCCTTTCCAGTTTGTTTATATTTGTTTTGTAGCATTAGGAGTAAAGTCAGATTAGGTTTACTCACACCGACCTTGCCTCTTGCTAATCCTTTCAAACTGAGGACGAATTGGACTTTTTAGTAGATTTTTTTTTTTGCTTCTGAGCGATTATTATCAGGTTCGGCGAGTACCGTAGTGGTGATAAAGTTAATGAAGGCTGTAGGCTAACTACTGACCAAACTCGCCTGTTCGAAAGTCTTGCTTGAGCTGAATAGAATTATTGTAGTGAAGAGTTTATTCTGAACAAGCTGTGTAGGTATGATTTTATTCAAGCTTCTTCTGAATATGATCTCACTTTCTTTCAAGTTGGATAAAATAATTTGGCGATAGCGGGAGTCTATAGGACGGTACCGTACATCATGGTGTTCATTTTTTAACCTCGTCAAGGGCTTAATGGTGCTGAACGGGCTAGGCTGAGCAAATGTGAAATATGTGTGTGGCATTATTTTACGTTTACGGTACTTGTTAGCATTACTGAGAAAAATTGTAGATACGGTGATTAGAGTAGCTATGACATAGCTACTCGTAGGCTACAGAGTATGGTGAGAGCATTTAAATGAGCGAGGGAAGGAATAAGAGGAAAGAAATAAACAAAGGTGAAGGAGGCAGAGGAGGCATCACATTTAGCCTAGTATTTCAAAGACGAGTAGCGCAGCGGGGTCTAATGAGAATATGAGACAAGATAACCTACACAGCATAGGCTAGGGAGGCTTAATCTCCTCTGCACCATGACGCCTTTTTATAATTGTCTTGACGTTGCCAGATAACTTTGTTCAGAGAGACTTCTGTTCGAGGGGTTAAATGTAGCCTTCATGAACGACTTCCTTGCAAGAAGTTTCCCTTAAGCAGAAAAAAATAATCTGGGAGTAACAAGAGACAAAAGTAGAAAGAAACGAAGAAGGAAAGAAATAGACATTGGCCTATCGTATCATCGTAGTGAAAGAGATCTTAAAACGGAGGCTGACGTCTTTGGTATTTTGTTCTTCATCTGTTGCCAAACGATTTTTCACTGCGCAGGGAAGAAAACTTCCCATCTTTCCCGGGTCAAGCATAGTTGGTGAAATAGGCAAGCAGAGTGTGTGCTCTCTCTTACCAGGGCGGGCAGAGCTCAAGTGCAACATCAGCAAGGCAGCCTCACTAACACCGCCTTACACAGTGGAGCCTTTGTGTTAACTCCCTCTCCCCTTCCCCTACCTCCTCCCTTTCCTCCCTCCTTCCCGTCCCCTCCCCATTCCCTCCCTTCCTCCCTCCTCTCTCCCGTCCCCTCTCCTTTCCCTCCCTGCCATCCCTTCCCTTCAGCTTAGTCCATCACCTCCTCTCCTTCCCCTCCAGCTCATTCTCCTCGTTCTCTCCCTCTGCCTCCTTTACTTTTGCATACATTCGTTTTCTTTTACTACCTCCGTCCTTCATCCTTTTTTACCTCCCTGTCAGTTCCTCTTCTTTATTCATTCCCCTCAGCTCTATCCTCGTCCTGTCTTTCACCTTCATGTCTCCATATAGTCATCTTCTCAGCTCATTGTTCTCACTTTCCCTTTCTCCTTCACATCATCATATTCATAATCTTTTATTTCCCCATCCCACTCTCCACAATCAGTTTCCTCCAATTACTGCTCTCCCTCCTTCATCCTACATTGATCTCTTTCTCTCCTGACTCCTATCCATCTCGCTACGTTTCTCTCTTTCCTTTGACACCTTCCCCCTTACCATTCTCGTCGTTCTGTCTCTATCTCCACTGCCTTAGTGATGATCCCCCCCCCCTCCGCTCCGTTAACGTACTCTCATGTCTCTCTCCTCTTACCCTCTTTCTCTCCTTCCTTCATTTCCCCTTCACTCCTGCCATCCCATTCTCGTCAGTCTCTTCCTCTGTTTCTTTCACTTTTCATTTATTCATCTTCCACTCTCCTCCTTCCTTCACTTCTTCTGTTTCCACGTTCATCCCCCCCCCCTCTATTTTCATGTTTATTCCCCTCGTCTTCCTCTCTTCGTCAACTCAAGAGCCACATGATTTAGTGAAGCTTGCACTCAGTTTACTACTGTTTACCAAGTCCGTCGTTTTGCTATGTCCACCAAGACGGTAACTGAATAGGGGCAGAAGTATCACAAGAACATTTTAACAGTGTCGCAGCCAATGCACAAACTGTGCGGCGTTAAGCAGTAGATATATAGGTATGTATGTATGTAGGTAGACAGATAGATAGATATATAGACTGATTATGTAGATGTAGACAGATTGATAAATAGATAGCCTACATATGTTTTCTTGTAGTATACCTTATTATTTCTAAGATAGGCCAGTGTGTACTCTGGTATTTTTCCACATTCCCTTGCTCCGTCTTACAATCATTCAGTTGTTGCTTGAGTGGAAGTTGCAAGGTTGAATGGATGTGGAAGCAAAATATTTACAGAGGTATCCGACACCAAGGGCCTCATTCTCGCCGGCTAAGGGGGCACCCAAGCACTTCATCCATGCCTCATTGTTTATGCGTATGGTACAGCTGCCTTTATGAATAGGGATACGCATTTGATCGTATTTTCTACCGTAGTGTCCATTGTTTATAGGATATGTAACTACGGTAGGCTATTTGATTTGAGCCCGGTGGAGTGATCATTTAGCGCGTCAGAAATTGTTCCACATCCCACGAGCATTGGACAAATATATATAAGAAAGTAAAAGATGGTACGGTACAGAGTGTCCTAATCACTCGAACTCGACCCTAAGTTTAACACACACACCCTTACAAGGAGATCCATTGTACACTTACCAAGCAGAGTTCGGGCGAGATTGATAAACCACTCCTTGCACTGACAACACACAGCAGTATACGCGTTGTTCTCAGTCCCGCTACAAAATCTGGTAGCAAAAATGCATCCGTACCCTCTGTCCACGTCATAGCTGTAGCCAAACCCTTGACGTCACTCGGTATGAGGGGTCCAAAAACTGACACCAGCACTGTATTTTGCTTGCGTATCATTTTATCTGCGCCATGCAGGCAACATATCCCCTGAGACTATCCACCATGAGTTCTAACTGTAGAAACTAGCAGTACCGTACTTATGTCTTCCATTAATTCTGTGTAGCAGACGCCATACTCCTAGTCTATCCTGTGACATCAGCATGTATGAGAGCTACAACAGTTGTTACAATATTTGCCTGTCACTCCATCAGCGTCGTAACAGTAGCCTATCCCTCCGGGTTGCTACGTGCGAGAACGACAAAATGACGTCTACACGCAGTTGTTCTTCATTCCATCCCACTCTGGCACTACCGGTATCTGTTGCTTAGGCTGTGGTACCGGGAGCCTCCTGTTTAACCTTGTCCTTCCACAAGTTATGATACCCGTGGCCGCACTCAACTAATTCTTCCGCCAGTTATCGGTGTAACTCACCAAAATTCTTCCACTTAACAACACCATTATGCTTTGTCATCCTCCTTAATGTAGCAACCGGTAAGTGCTTGCCTCTATTTATTCTCAATCTCCTTTGTGGTATGAATATTAGGTAGCTAAATCTGCCTTTCCTGTCAAGCGATGAGACGTATGAAATAGGATGCAGCCAGGGAGACTCGGAAAAGAACAAGTTCCTGGTCCTGCATCTAAAGTGTTATTCTCCCAGTGCCCATTTGATGCCATTGAGGAACTAGAGATGCGGAGAGGGTGAGGTGTGGCCTGATGGAGCAAATACCGTACGCCATCCAAACTAATTAGCCACCTAGTCTTTACTCACATTCAGTGTTTCATCGCTTGGGTACTGAACACAGGCATACATTAATCGAAGTTAGCTATATCTTTCGGAAGAAAGTGTTAGCTAGAAATAGTTTCTCCCGAACCGAATGAGGGGCAGGGTGGCTCAGTGGTTTCGGTCTCGGGACCGGGGGGGTCGTGAGTTCGAGCCACGCCCGGTAGCTGCCATGCCGGGAGTGGTAGCGCCCTCCTGTCACCTAGCAGAGCTATATGATCTAATAAGGTCTAGCTCGGCCGAACATTTCCCTTTCCCGAACCGAATAAAATCGTCTGTAAACAACAATAGGGAAGAGGTTAAACCAACATCGTAGGTGTGTGGAGTACCGGTAGTCTGTCGTAGGTTCTGTCTAGGAGGAGGTGTAGCCTGGTCTAGCCTAATGGAGCAGATAATCCGGCGCTCCTTCGTTACTCCGCCAGCCGAGTGGAAGAAACACAAAGTAAGGGGCGAATATAGAATATCCTCCCTCCTCCCCACCGCACGATACCGGTACCCAGTTTATGGTGATCGTGGGAGAGTTGGTGGTTAAGGTGAAGGTGGCAGGGGTGGTTGTGGTGGATGTAGTTGCAGTGGTGGTGGTAATGATTATTCAAGCAAGGAGGATGGTGGTGTTACCAAAAGAAGTCTGCAACCAAGATATTGCACTCCTGAAAATTTTAAGTCTCTAGATCGCACGGTCTTGAAATGCCAGCCTTCTAGATCTCCCCTCCCCCTCCCCCCGCAGAAAGAAACGAAACAATATCTACGGTACAATATCAAGAAGAACTCTACGGAATGTGGAGTTCTTAATTAATAATAATAATAATAATAATAATAATAATAATAATGGCTGTCACGATTACGAGGCCTAAATGATGTTCAGAAATGCAAAAAAATCAGGGACGGCTGAGTCAGAGTCGTATTTATCCAAACGTGTGTAAAGGCTTGCCGAGTCTGTGCCTTATCGTACCCGCCCTGCAAATTATCGTGGCCCCCTCCCCCCCTTTCTCTCTCTCGATTTCTGTCTTGTTTTTTCTTTTTCTTTTTATCGGTGGAGGCGCGCGAGGAGGGGAAGCTGTCTTATCTTGACCGTCTCTTCGCACTGTCGGAATGGTTTGGCTGGAGGTGTCGAGGAGGGTTTGTGTGTGTGTGTGTGTGTGTGTGTGTGTGTGTGTGTGTGTGTGTGTGTGTGATGAGGGAAAATCGTTTATTATTGTTATTGTTATTATGGTATTGACAGTAGTGTGTGTGTGAGTGTGAGTATGGGTGTGGGTGTGGGTGACGAGGGAAAATCATTTATTATTGTTATTACCGATAGTACTGCACCTGCTACGTCCTAGGTACGGTATATGGGAGTGTGATTAGTGAATGCCTGCTTACCTGTTCTTATCTTTATACTTATGGCTATTGTGGTTGTTCTTCATTCCTTGTTTGACGCTTATTAATCTTATATTTATTCGCAACAGGTATTATTATTGTGGTGGATGTTGCTTGTCTTCTTTCCCTATAAGCCTGTTGTTCTTTTATTGCTGTTACTGCTGTCTCTGCTTTCGAAGGTGAAATTTGTACCGGTATTCATTATTATTATCATCATCGTTATCTTGATCATAATGCCAGTACACAGTATTAAAGTTATATATTTCGGTAGCATTCATCCAATTATTGTCAGAATATGAAGTAATTTATGCTAATTTAAGGCTGAGAGAGGGGGGGGGTAGGAAAGCTGACTATGTTAATCCAGTGATTGATCAGGGCGGACTGTATTTGAGAAGGTAATGGGATTTGTCTGATGAGTTAGGTAGAACTTTTGTGGAGAGAGAGAGAGAGAGAGAGAGAGAGAGAGAGAGAGAGAGAGAGAGAGAGACCTTGATATGTCTGAGTCCACACTTGACCTTAATAGTGGTTCAGTGTAGGCTGCCACTCATATCCTCTTCCTTCTGTTTACCCTTAAGTGGCCCTAGTACAGATTTACTACCACAGTTGCTGCAGCTTTATCGCATTTAGGCTTCTAGTGTCACCATTGCAACTAGACCTGCCGTATTGTACATCATAGTTTACATTATGAACACTACACGCATTGCTGCCACCACTACCGTACAGTTACTTTTTCCATACATCAACTGCCACTACCTTCACGATCATCACCATAGCGGCATTATTTTCTTTCCCTCGGTCATTCCCATCTACCTTTCCTTCCCAGCCGTTTACTCTCGGCCATCCCTTCCGCATACCCTCCCTACCCTTTCTCAAGGTCTAATGGCCCCTTCCCTCTCCCTTTTCTCCCGTTTTCCATTGTCTCTCAGCTCTTTCCCCTCCATATTCTCTCACCTAACCTTTCCCCTCTTTCGCCTTTCCCCTTCGTCTTTCCCCTTCCTCTTCTTTCCTCTCCCCCTCTCCTACTTTCTCATCACTCTCCTCTCTGTTTCTTCTCCCTCTCCCCCTATCCCCCAGCCCCCTGCAAATCCATGGCAGAGGTACAGAAACACGTCCTCCACCACAGCCATTTGCACCTGGTGATTGAGAAAGTGCTCCCCATTTACCGGATTACATGCATTAGTGGTCAAAATTTGCGTAAAGTGAAAATATAGGAACCATTTTAACCTATTTAGTTGCTACGAGGGCCCTTCTTTTGGTTCTTCTTCGTGTTTATTATTGTAAGCTTGGAGGAGGAATCGATGGATATATATATAACCTACGGGAGATGTCTATAGTATGTGTAATTATTATCTACTTGCTGAATTATAGTCTAGCCAGGGTAGCGTAGGTAGTGGATGAGGGTAGCTAGCTAAATCAGAAAGGCTAACAGTGAGTAGCTAGATACGGTAGCTAAAAGTTAGTATATACTGTAGATGAAGTATGCAGGTCAATGAAGCATGTAAAACTGAAGAGGTAGATAGGCGGTTAAAGACTATAGCTGAAGCTGAATAGGGTAGCTAAGGAGACAGGGGTGGGTAGGTAAAAAACAGATACGCTGGACCAGATGTACAAATGTAAAGTATGGTAGGTTGACAGGAAGTGGGAGTATAATCATAACCCTCTGTAAGCTAACGTTCTGTATGAGAGCGCCTATATATACTTTTAGGCTATCTTAATCAGGCACCAGGAACTTCGCAACCAAATTAGAAAGATTACAACGTTGAAAATACAACAAAGTAAAATGAGTCAGTTTCGGCTAATATGGTATTAAGCATGCCGGTATGGGAACGTGTTTATCGCAGAAACTGACATGTAGCTATGGTACTTTCTGAATACGACTGCTATCGCCCTCGATAGATAAAGGTAGGTAGCTACGGTAGATAGACAGAAGTAAGTTGGGTTAGGTAGGTTGTCAGTATGGATTGGTTCCGCTGGGTCCAAGCACCAATAAATCCCTGTGTTTGATTCCCTGGTCGATGCCACGCTACGCCAGTCCCCTGTTGTTGTTGCTAGGAGAGAGAGAGAGAGATCGTGTACACAGGTGTGGAACTTCCATGTGTAATGTACGTAGTCAAAGAGTGCGTGTTAACTTGTCTATCTGAACACGTGTTAGCAATGTGTGTGTACATGACTTAACCCTTCCTACCTGCTCACGGCCATTTACTTGATACCAGACACCTGACAGCGTCACCATTTTGGTGTATATTGGATATACGAGCTGTGATAGGCCTATACGTTTTCTCTTTGTAGTGGGCTAGCTAATGGAAGTTTGTCTCTTTTCACTCCTGTTGTACCGTACCATACCTCTTTCTTTCTTTCTTTCTTCTTTTCACTCTTGTTGTACCGTACCATACCTCTTTCTTTCTTTCTTTCTTCTTTTCACTCTTGTTGTACCGTACCATACCTCTTTCTTTCTTTCTTTTTTTTTCTTCTTTTTTTTCTTTTTTTGCCTTCGTGCATTATTCTCTGTGTTTTGCGTTTCCTATCCTTTTATTTATTTACCGTATTTTATTTATTTATTTTATTTTTTATTTTATTTTTTTTAACCGATATACCGGTGCCTTTTTGCCCTACTTTGTTTCTCTTTCCTTCCTGCCTCCCTCTCCCCGTCGGTGTTGGTGTTACTATGTGTTGTATACTAAGCACGGTTGCATTAGAGATTTCATAACACCTCGTCCTTTGCGATTTAATTGTACATTGCACCTCAGTATCCTCATTTATGTTACCGATGGAGAGGATGTCGATATTAAAACTACCGGTATATATATAAATAGCATACAAGAGCATGTTAAGGTTTAGTAGGCAAAGTAACTTGTTAAGGAAGAGGTGCTGCAAATCCTCCTATGCCATTTAGATTACGGCTGTGGCCTTTGACCTATATATATATATAACCTACTCTATTACCTGGAAACTTTCGATGCTGCCTTGTCGAGATGAAGGCCTTTAGTAGGAGTGTTAAATATACTCGCCAGGAAACAGGTATTTGTATTTTGTTATTAAAAATTTATTAATGTTCTTCCAAAGCCTACTTTCTCTTCCTCTCCTCCTTGGACATCCTCTTGGTTTCCTGGACTTCTTTCCTACCCATTTTCCTTCCCATCATCATTCCTCCCAGATTCCTCTCCCTTCATCTTTCTTCCCTATATTCCTTCACTTCCTCTCTCCATCTTTCTTCTTTCCTCCTAATCTTTCACGCTGTTTTTCTCCTTATCCTTCCTCTTTTAACCTGATCCTCGTTCCTTCACCCTAAATCCCTCATATATTCTCTTCCCTTATCGCCCCCTTTCACCCTTTGGTTCCTAATCCACAGCCCCTCCCCCTGTGCCCCCATCCGTGTCCACATCCCCCACCACTGCCTCCTACCCCATGTCCAGTCCATATAGTCCTTTCCTACTCCCCTCTCACCCACTCATCCACAACCTCTCCTCGACCTCGTCCAGTCCACGTCCTCTCCCCTCCGCCTCCTCTAATCTAGATCCCCCCTCCCCTAGCGCCCCTCTATAAGCCACAACCACGTTTCCTTCCACACTTCCCTGATCCACGGCTGTCTTTTTTTTTCTCCACACCTCCCTCATCCGCGTCCCTTTTCCTCCTCACATCTCGCAAATCCACAGCACCTTTTCTCTCCACATCTGCCTCATCCGCAGCCCTTTTTCCCTCCATACTTCCCTAATCCACAGCCCCTTTTCCTTCCACAGCTCCCTAATCCAGAGCCTCTTTTCCTTCCTCACCTTCCTAATCCACAGCCCCTTTTCCCACACACCTCCCTAATTCACAGTCCCTTTTCCCACACACCTCCCTAATCCACAGCCCCTTTTCCCACACACCTCCCTAATCCACAGTAGCTTTTCTCTCCACACCTCCCTAATCCACAGTAGCTTTTTTTTCCACACCTCCCTAATCCACAGCCCGCTTTCGCTCCACACCTCCCCAATCCACAGCCCCCTTTCGCTCCACCCCGCCCTAATCCAAAGCCCCTTTTTCCTCCACATACCCTTGTAATCTCGAGCCCCTCTCCTTGGCCCCTTCCCCTCCCTTAAATCTGTCTGATTGTACACATGGTGGGTCTTGTAAATCCCTTCTCTTTTCCTTCCCTTCCGTCCCCTCCTTCCCTCCTTCCTTCTGTTGTTTTTCTTCTCTCTTTTCCTTCCCTTCCGTCCCCTCCTTCCCTCCTTCATTCTGTTCTTTTTCTTTTATTTTCTTTCTTTTCCTTTCCATCCTCTCAGTTGCCTTCCCTCTATCACTTTCCTTCCCTTCCCTTCTCTCCTTCCTTCTGTTTCTTTGCTTTTCTTTTCTGTTTCTATCTTGGTTTCCCTTCCTTCTGTCCATTTCCTCTCCTCTCTTCCTTTCCTTCCTCCTCCCTTTCATCCTTCTGTTCCATTCCTGTTCTATTTATTCTTCCCAGTTTCTTCGTTTTTCCTTTCATTCTTTTTCCTTCCCTTCCCTTCCGTTTCCTTCTCTTCATTCTTTCCCTTCCCTCCCTTCACTGTACTCCTCCCCTTTTTCTAATTTCAGCGTAGCCTAGCCGATACCCGCCCTCTTATAGGCGTCTCTCTCTCTCTCTCTCTCTCCTTCCTTCCTTCCTTCCTTCCTTCCCTTTCTTCCCCTCCCTATCCCCTCCCGGCCTGTCCGTCAACTCGTGTCTCTGAGAACAACACTCCTCCCTAGGGTAACTTTCGCTTCAGAGAGAGAGAGACAGACAGACAGACAGAGTACAGTAGTTAGTATAGATATGGAAGATGAGTATTCTTAGGTTGATGAGTAGGTTTAGTGGCTGGGTAAGGGAGATAAGTTGGAGAATAAGGCGGATGCATATGTAAATAGTGGATAGATAGGAGTTGTAATGAATGTGGATAGCGTGGGAGTGGATTATAAGGTGGATGTGAGGGATGTGGATGAAGGGGAGAGAGGTGAGATTGTTGTGGAGTGTGGATACAAAGCTAGGAGTGAAATATAAGGTGGATGAGTTTGAGGGAAGTGAGTATAGGAAGGGGGCAATATTGGACGAGGTGGAGTGTGGGTAAATTAGTGTACGTCGTGGAATATACTTTAAGGTGAGTGGATGAGTGGGAAGTGGATAAATGTGAAAGGTAAGAGTGAATGAGGTAGAGTGTAGATAGATGGAGGTGTTTAGTGTAATGTAGGTTGGGAAATAGGAAAATGAATAGGCTAGGTGAGTGAAGTCGTGTGGGTAGGCTAGGCTTGGTGGATGAGTAGCCTAGGTAGAATTACGGAGGGTGAGTGGAGAGGTGGCAATTGTTGGGCATTCCTGGAGCCCCCGAGAGAAAGCTGGGGCGTTATATACACTTTAAACCTACGACCCTGATTTACCTTACACACGAAATAATAATAGCTTATACCAGTTTTCGAGGAAGTGCACTTAAAGAGAGGGAGTTGCAGTGTAGATCATGTCAGTCAGGATCCTTATCGTTATCATCTACGAGGCTTTAGAGCAGTCATTATGCAGCAAAAAATAATGCCACACCACATGGCATCTTGTTACCCCCCAAACCCCAACACTACGCACTTAACACACTACCGGTACTCTAAGACACCTGACCTCACACTGGCACACTTAACATAGACATACACGTTGTACTTCTCAGATAGGCTGTATCTCACACAATTACACTGTTCAGTTCCACACCTCACACTACCATGCCACACTTCACAACATACCTAACACAGCCACACCACACACCGTTAGTGAGTACTGTATCACACTATTCATTGTCCCATCTCCCGTTTCCTAGTACAGGGAGACCTATGACCCTTTACTACATGTCTAGTGTTTTGACAATGATTGTGGTGGAAAGTGTGGGGCAAGAAGATGTATAGTTTTATGGTAAGCGTACAAGTGGTGATTATTGAGCTGGTAGCAATAGTGTAAGATGATGTAGGAGTCTAGTGTTCTGGTCAATGAACAGAGTAAGGTGGTGGTGATGTGTCGGCAATGACTTTAGTGATGATAAAATTAATGTGATTTAGAAGTAGTATATATTAACAGTACATCATTTTGTATTTGCGTGTTTATTTATTTGTATACCGTACCGTACTGTTGTGTTGAAGATGTAATTGATAGTGATGGTGATGCTGCTGCATATGCCTGTGAGTTTTGTGTTGTAGTGAAAGCTGTAGCAAAGTGGTTATGTTAATACCGATAATAGTGTTGGTGACGGTAGTGCTGAAAGAGGTGTTTTAAGCCTGGAAGTATTGTGCTGTGGTGGTGGTGAAAGATATGTTTTAAGTCTAGAAGTATTGTGCTGTCGTGGTGTTAGGGGTGGTGGTGGAGGGGGTAATTGTTGTCCATGGTGATAGTGGTAGTGGTGGTGGAGGGTGGTGTGGTCAAGTCTGTTCTGTGCTAATGATTTATATCCTGTACTGAGGTGTGCTCTCTCTCTCTCTCTCTCTCTCTCTCTCTCTCTCTCTCTCCATCCATCCGTCGGTGTGCCTGTATGTCGACTAGGATCTCTCTCGCTCACATTCATATTCTTACTCCTCACACTTTTTTTTTTCTCCCCTTTCCCCGTCACTCTTACTCATTCTTGCTCTGGCTGTCTCAGTTCTCTCTCACTCACCTGCTCTCTCATCCTCTTGCTGTCACACATCCTCTCTCCCGTCAGTCTTAATTCATCCATCCTCTCCCAGTAACTAGCTTTATCACTGACTAGTCACACACACACACACACACACACACACACACACACACACACACACACACACACACACTCTATGATATAATATGCTGTAGCCTATATAATCATGAACAGCTTCTCTTTGACAGCGTTTTTTTTTTATTAGTACCTTTAGACGGTTTTAATTAAGTTAGGGGATATTTTTCGAATGAGAGAGGATAATTACAGCCGTCATTAACCCCTCCAGTACAAGAGAGCTTTCCTGAGATGTGAATAGCAAAAATAAAATCGAAAATACGTCTTAGGACTGAAGAAGTTACAGAGGTTTTTCTCCTGTAACTGTTTGGATTTTTCACAGCTAAAAATAAGTAGATAAATGGGTAAATAAATAAATAATAAAAAAATTGTGTACGGTACTGTCTTTGTGAATATGAAGTGCATTCACAGGAACGAAGGGATTAATCGGGAAAGCTGGCTGCATTTTTTTCTTTTTCATCCTTTTTAATTCGTACGTGGTCAGTTTGGAGAAGGGTAAGTTCTAGCCGTCATTCATCGAGCTGAGAAGGTTAGATCCTGCAGTTGCCCTTACAACAAGTGTGTGATGTATTTGCCATTTTCATACCTTACGTCTACCAGTTACCTTGTCCCATTACCTTGTTCATGGACTATTTCTTCTTCTCCTTCTTGTTCTTCTTGTTGTTGGTGTTGTTCTTTTTTTCTTCTTTTTTTTTCTTCTTCCACCACCTCCTCCTCCTCCTCCTCTTCTTCTTCTTCTTCTTCTTCTTCTTCTTCTTCTTCGAGAGAGAGAGAGAGAGAGAGAGAGAGAGAGAGAGATTGATTTTGCCTCTCTACTTTATTCTTTCACACTAACCACCCCACTCTTAAACACCTCCCGGTCCTCGTATCTCTCTCTTCTTCGTCCTTGGCCTTCCTCTTCTTCCTTCCAGCCAATTAAGTAAAGAAAGGAAATGGTGCAAGGTGTGAGTGTGAGGGTAACGAGGTAGCAGAGTGGTTGAGGGGGCTGTTAGGTGGTCAGTTACGACCGACTCTGAGATAACTACCTGATACGCTTGTTAGGCGACTGGCTTGCCTTTGTGCGTGTGTGTGTGTGTGTGTGTGTGTGTGTGAGAGAGAGAGAGAGAGAGAGAGGGTGGGGGCTGCATAGGTCCAGAGCAGTGATTCCCAAGCAGGGTTCCGCAGACCATCATCAAGGGTTTCCGCAAGATATCATGAAATAAATATATAAAAATAAAGGAATGAAATAAGTAAACTAGCTATATTTTGTCAGTATTTCTTCTTAGTACCGTATATCTATCTGTCGATCGGTCCATCTGTCTATCTGTCTCTATCTATCAATCTGTCTATCTATCTATCTATCTATCCATATATATATATATATATACTGTATATATACACACCGTAGGTAGGGGTTCCCTGGGATATGAAAAATTATTTCAAGGGTTCCTCCAAGGTGTAAAAGTTGGAAGTCACTGGTCCAGAAAGTGACAGAGCTACATAGAGTTAAACTACATAAATTCCTACAGACTTTACGGGGACAACAAGATGTTCCCAGGTCTAACACAAAGACATATTTTCGGATTACGTACTGGCCAGTTAGGGTAGTAGTTTATAAATACCGTGCTATGCGGTTCCAAGTACAAAACATTAATAAACCAAGGTCAGTCTGTATATATTCGTTGTTATATTTTGCAGTCTGCATTGGTTTTGAAATTTAGGCTATGTTGTACTGTGTATTGTTTCTCGGAGAGAGAGAGAGAGAGAGAGAGAGAGAGAGAGAGAGACTAAGGAGGTATAAAGAGAGAGAGGTGGGAGGGGGGGAGTGGGCCAGAGTGGGTTCTCATGTTCAGTGACTTGTGAGGGATGGACCGTCTTTCCCGTCCCCTCTCCCTCTTCCCTTCCTTCTCCTTCTCTCTCCTCTCTCCCATTCCCTCCTTTCATTTCATTTCCCTTCCCTTCCCTGTCTTTCTCGTCCCTTCCCTTGCTTACCTCTAGAGTTTGTTCCATTCTTTTCCCTTCCCCTCGCGTCCACTAATTCTTTCCCTTCCCCTTTTCAACTGTTTTTTTTTTTTCCTTTATTTATCCTCTGTTCCCCTTCTTTCGATTCCCTTGCCTCTGCTTCCTTCCTTTCTCTTGTTTTTCCTTTCCTCTTTCTCCTTCCTTTTCCATCCATCCATCCATCCATCCATCCATCAGTCCCTTTCATTCCCCCTTCAACCTCGCCTCTGCCCTCCAAGTAATATGCATTTTCATTCACACACCCGTAGGCCTACATAATCGTATTCACACAAGGGCATAACTTAGGCCTACAGAAATATACGGTATATCCTAGTAGATGGATTCCTATGCATTGGTATGGGTGTTGCTGTGTTTCTCTCTCTCTCTCTCTCTCTCTCTCTCTCTCATCTAGGTCATTTCTGTATCTTTGCCGGTTTGTCGATGTACCTTAGAATCTTGCATCGTCAGAGGTTGAATAGGAGGTGATTTGAGTGATGCTTTCCTCGTGTGATTGCGGTGCTTGTGCGTGCGCGCGCGTGTGTGTGTGTGTGTGTGAGAGAGAGAGAGAGAGAGAGAGAGAGAGAGACCCTTTGCAACAACTGGAGGAAGAGCAAGGATAGTGACATGAGGAGTGAGAAAGACCAAGGCATGGAACTGGACTTGTAATATTATCGTACTTCTTTATGGCAAGATTTGCATATTTGTGGTTGGAATTTGCCCTCCAAGAAATTTTTAGGACTGAAGCTGTACCGTATTTATTCTTTGTCGTAAGATTTTTGAGAGAGAGAGAGAGAGAGAGAGAGAGAGATTGTAGGCGACTGTTGCCTGCAGTTGTACACTCAAATAAAAAGTATTCATAACTTTGAGACTTTCGAGACGATGTGTAGAAATGAATTATTGATAACAGCTTCACACCCAGACAGGCTACAGATGAACACAGGAGACTGAGCGTTGACACGGGTTTGGGACTGTGAAGCCGAATGATTGATCTCTGCTGTGCGTCTAAATAGAGGTCAGCGCAAAATACTAATGAATGTTTACATTCAAGACAATGTAAAGCAGCTGTTGGCTAGAAATGTACACCCAAGGAAACTTCTTGCAGGACCTTTACTCAAAGTTGCATATTAACCTCGCCTGTATCCGACATCCAGATACAGCTGAACACAGAACATTCTTAGATTTTGACATTTTCTAGACTTTGGAATATAGCCAATGTTCATTTACTTAAATCTGGCCGATTTTTTTTTTCTTTGGCAGCATATTTCCCGTATTACGATCCATGGGGAGTATTTAACTGTATCTACCCTATGAAGACCCATGGAAAGCAATAAGAAAAGAGAAGGATCATGAACACTATGCAACTAGACAAACTACAGGGTAGATTGATAATGATTTGGTTGATTATTCATTTAATTTAACAAACTAAACATACAATAATTACAACCCTAAACCTAACTAAACCTAAGAAAAAACAATATAAATACCTAAAGCCATTCACCATCAGAAGATTAATGAACTAATGCAAGGAGAAAACTGATACTCATGGTTTACAGCAAAAGAAGGCGTTGAAGATGGGTTCCCTATAACACAGGCTTCCAGGTAAAGGTCAGGAGTGGTTCACTAAGATATTCCCAGGGCAGAGGATGAGTGTGAACTGAACTTGCGCGGGAAACCAGATAATCAGGCAACCTCGCTTCACACAGAAAAAGGGAGGGAAAGTCAGGTGACATGTTGGGAAACTAGTAGTATCAAATCCAGTCAACAGATGGAGCGCTGGTAGCGTGAGGTGGACGAGTGCTTGACTTCAGTCAAAAGATGGGAGTTCACGAGGGATGAGGCGGAGGAGTAATAATTATAGCCGTAACACCTCCCCCACAAAGACCTACGCAGTGGAAGCACGAAGGAGGTAGATTACTCTGTAGCCTCGATGGGATGTCTCGACAGGGTATCCGCGAGAATGTTGTCAACACCCCTTATATGCTGAACTTGAAGATTAAATGGCTGAACAAGCAGGGCCCATCGTAGAATCCGTTGATTGGAATTCTTCATAGTCTGGAGAAATACAAGAGGATTGTGGTCCGTAAAGACAGTAGTAGGATGAGGATGGTGGCGAAGATAGCACTCGAACTTCTTGATTGCTAGCACGAGAGCTAGAGCCTCTCTCTCAATTGTGGAGTAGCCCCGTTGATGTCCTTTCAGCTTCGACGAATAGTAGGCAATAGGATGGAGAACACCACTCACTGGGTTGGTTTGCAGCAAAACAGCACCAACCCCAACTCCACTAGCATCGATATGAAGATGGAAAGGTTGCGAGTGGTCAGGAGTTCTGAGGACAGGTCTGCTGGCAAGAAAAGTTTTCAGACGTTGAAAGGCAGTCTCGCAGGCAGAGGTCCACTTGAAGGGGGTTCGAAGTGCGGTGAGATCAGTCAGTGGAGCTGCAACACTGGAGAAGTTCTTACAAAAACGACGATAGAAACCGGCCATCCCCAAAAACCTCATGACTTCCTTTCTGGTGGTTGGAGTTGGGAACGCTAGAACTGCTTCCACATTGGCCTCCTTCGGTAGAACTTGCCCCTGTCCCACAACATGTCCAAGATATGTTACTGTAGAGTCTCCAAAAGTAGATTTAGCTAAGTTGATGGTAAATCCTACTTCTTTTAGTTTGTTGAAGAGGGCATGGAGACGTGTCAGGTGTTCGTCCCACTGGTCAGCCATCACCACAAGGTCATCCAGATAAGCTGAAGTCCCAACCAAATCCTGTGTGATGAAGTTGATGATCCTCTGGAATGTGGCCGGAGCATTAGATAACCCAAATGGCATTACAGTGTACTGATATAACCCAAATGGGGTTATGAAAGCAGATATTAGTTTAGCTCTGTCTGTCATACCTATCTGGTAATAGCCTTTTTGGAGATCTATTGTGCTAATAAATTCGGAGTTTCCTATGCAATCTATTAAGTCCTCTATGAGTGGTAGGGGATAAGAGTCAGAGACAGTGACCTTATTGACTTTACGATAGTCTGTACAGAACCTGTGGCTTCCATCGGGTTTTGGAACTAAAAGGCATGGGGAAGCCCAAGGAGAAAAACTTGGTTCTGCAAGGTGATTAGCAGTTAAGAATTCAACTTCCTTTTTCATTACTTTCATTTTTAAAGGATTAAGACGATATGCTGGCTGTTTAATTGGACTAGTAGCATCGCTAACCAACCGTATGTCATGTTTTAAGAGACCACAAAACCCTGGTAAATCAGCAGTAACTTCAGGATAAGACTTCAATAACAATTCTAGGTCATCCTTTTGTATGTTGGTCAAACTTGATAGGTAATCACATAGAGATTCCATGATCATGCTGTTAGGTAGGTTACCGGACGGTTGGGGTAGGTCCAATTCTGGGTTTGTCAAGTCTGAAGTGTCTGGCTCTGGCTCTGGCTCCGTTCCCACAAACAGTACAGGGTTCATCTCATTTCTCTCTGCATAGTGCTCCTCTGGGCATCTAGTAAAATAAGGTTTCATTAAATTCACATGAACAAGTTGAGAGTCTTTACGTCTATCTGGGGTGTGTACTACATAATTCAACTTTGATAGTTTTTTGGCAACTACATATGGGCCAGTGAATTTACTCCTGAGGGGACTACCTGGAATGGGAAGAAAGAGCAAGACCTTGTCTCCTGGGGAGTAACTGTGTGCAACAGACGATGGATGTTGAAGTCTTTCCATTTTACACTGAGCCTTTAATAAGGTATCTTTAGCAATCGTTCTGACTTCTGATAATCTAGATCTTAAATTATCAATATAGTGAGATACAGATGGACTTTCTTGAGTAGTGCTGTTAAACCACTGATCTTTCAGAAGCTTCAAGGGACCCCTTATTTGTCGTCCATATAATACCTCAAATGGAGAATATCCTAAAGACTCCTGAGGACACTCCCTTATAGCAAAAAGAAGAAAGTCTATGCCTTCATCCCATTCCTTGTGGTTTTCCAAGCAATACTTTTTCAACATTGATTTAAAGGTCTGGTGGAACCTTTCTAAACAGCCCTGGGATTGTGGGTGATAAGCCGAGGAAGTGACATGTTTAACCTCTAGTTCCTCCATAACTTTTTTGAAAAGCCTACTGGTAAAATTCGTCCCTTGATCCGATTGGATTTCTTTAGGGATGCCAAATGCAGTGAACAAATGAAGCAGGGATTTCATTATAGTTTTAGAGGTGATATTTCTGAGGGGATAGACTTCAGGGTATCTTGTTGCAGTATCCATGATAGTAAATAAGTACTGGTTACCTTTCTTTGTCCTAGGTAGAGGTCCCACACAATCAATAACTACCTTTTCAAAAGGTGCTGTCACTACAGGAATTGCATGGAGTGGAGCAGACTTAAGCTGTTCATTAGGTTTACCAGCCACTTGACAAACATGACAAGTTTTTATAAAAGTAGAAACATCCTTTCTAAGACCTGACCAATAGTAATGTTGTAGGATTTTTTTGTAAGTTTTTAAGACCCCTAGGTGACCAGCTATCCCGTCATGAGCCAGTTTAAGGATGGATTGTCTGACAGATTTGGGAATCACAACTTGGTGGATTTCTGACCAGGTATCAAGATGTTTTAGTTCTGGTGGTCTATAAGCTCTCATCAAAACGCCATCATGGAAGTAAAAACAAGGCAATGTATTTAGGTCTTTACCTTCGACTGCAGCATGTCTCAGGGTAGCAAGTGATGGATCAGCCTTCTGAGCTTTAATTAGGTTTTCTTTTGAGATAGTCTGATCCAGCAGATATTCCTTGGGAGCAGGTGGTGGTAATGGATTGATTTTGTTCTTTTTAGCCTTCTGTGACCTAGTTACAACACAGGAGGGAAATAAGTGGGGAGCAACAGTATCTAGAATCTCAGTTGGGCTCTCAGTTAAAGGGTTTTCAACCACTGAAACCATAGGCACAATGAGTTCTCCTGCCAAATCATTTCCCAATAGCAGATGAGATCCCTTGACTGGCAAAGGGTCTTCTCTGACAGCTACTTTAACATTTCCAGATAAAAGGTCACACTGGAGATAAACTTCAGCTAAGGGATAGGAGGGATTAGATGAAAGGTCAGACAAAATCACCTTCTCCCCAGTGAAGGCACTAGATACACAAGGAATAGCATTTCTGACCAAAATTGATTGAGATGCTCCAGTATCTCTCAAGATAGTAATGGGATATGACTCATCATCTTTATTCAGTGAGACTGTACCCTGAAACATAAAAGGAAGGAAGGAATTCTGATGAGGCTTATTTGAATCATAAGTCACTACTGGCTTTTCAATTTCATGAGGAGATTTTTCTTTGGGGTTAAACATGTTTTTTGAAGTTTTACAATTAGGGTGTTTGCAGGACTGGATAGAATGACCTGGCTTTTTGCAATAACTACAGGATATATTGGAGATATTTTGAGTCCAAGGCATCAAGTGTGAAGAGCTCTGCTTACCACCCACCATACCGGAGCTTACACCAGAGGAGTACTTAACACCCGAGATGGAACCACTCCTGTTATTTAGAGATCCCATCAATAAATCATAGGCGTCAGCCAACTCCGCTGCTTTCATGAGATCCCTCTGTCCTTGCTCCTCCACATGCTTCAGGATGGTGAATGGCAACTTACTCTTCCACTCTTCCAAAACCATGAGATTAACCAGGTCTGAAAATGTTGAGGTGTTAGTTGTTTCAAGCCATTTCTTAAACTGTCTTAATTTATCATTTGCAAACTCCACATAAGTATGAGAAATTGATTTTACATGTTTTCTGAACTTCTGTCGATATCCATCAGGAGAAATTGAATATGCACGAAGAATACTAGTCTTTAAACCATTATAATCATTTTTATCATCAAAACTATTATAAACTCTCTGAGCTTTTCCGATCAGCTTTGGGACCAAGACTGATATCCAGTGTTGTTCAGGCCACTCATTTTTCTTGGCAATGTGCTCAAATGTGTTTAAAAATCCATCCACATCATTCTCATCAAACTGAGGCAATAAAGCAGCTTCCTTGTGTGGTTTAAACGCAGTTAATTTCTCTCTCAATTCAATTTCCTTTTCCCTAAGGTTTGAATTTGCATTTGCTTCAAGCTCTCTTATTTGCAATTCTTTCATTTTTACTCTCTCTTCTTGAGCTAATTGTTCTGTTCTCATTCTTTCTTCTTGAGCTAATTGTTCTGTTTTCATTCTCTCTTCTTGAGCTAATTGTTCTGTTCTCATTATCTTTTCTTGAGCTAATTGTTCTATCTTAAGCTGATATTCTAATCTTAATCTTTCCATCTCCACTGGGTCACTGTGTCCTTGTTTAGTATGAGTTGAATAAGGATTATCAACCCTAGTAGGAAAGGAATAACTCATAGGAGTCAAAACATCAATAGCCTCTGTCCCCAGGACTTCCCTTTGAACTAAAGACTCTATAATTGTGTTTTTTAAGACCTCTTTTGTCATACGAGATTCAATTTCTATTTGGAAGTAGGTAGCAATGCTTTTCCACTCATCTTTCTTTAAGTCTTATAATTGCTCATGGCTAGGATTTTCAACAAATTTTTGAAGGTCAAACATGATTAAAATGTATGAGAAAATTATGGTAAGTTATATTTTAGACACAGATTACAGGAAGAAAACTCTTTGAAGTCCTGGAAACTTCCAGAGCCTTGACCAAAATATTAACTTACGAAAGTCGTTGTCTATGATTAAGAGCAGAGGATGACGGCTTTTAGCATGATCCGGATTACCCCTGATTATAGGATAAGACAAAACAACTTTGATTCTTGAATAATCTGGGACTTGGAAGAGTGAGTGTATCAAACTAGCCACTTGCCCTATCGCAACTAGCAGATGTAGACCTCACTGGAGCGTGGGATACGGCATTATAAACGATCCGGATATATTCCCCACATTTGATAGAACTTATAACGACCCTGTATTTCGTTAAAAATGAAAGATAAGTTCTATGAAGACTCCTGAACCTATAAACCTATGTGCTGACAAGTTCACACAAATACCAAAATGTTTATTGCATCAAGGATTTTAAATCGAATGGAAACAAGTTTCACACTAATACCAAAATGCTAAATACATCAAGGAAAATTTAAAATCTATGGGAACAAGCAACAGCAACCCCTCAAAACACCATTACTGTAAATGTCTGTCTAGCTGAAATAGGTCCTGTCACGGTCGCCATTTATTACGATCCATGGGGAGTATTTAACTGTATCTACCCTATGAAGACCCATGGAAAGCAATAAGAAAAGAGAAGGATCATGAACACTATGCAACTAGACAAACTACAGGGTAGATTGATAATGATTTGGTTGATTATTCATTTAATTTAACAAACTAAACATACAATAATTACAACCCTAAACCTAACTAAACCTAAGAAAAAACAATATAAATACCTAAAGCCATTCACCATCAGAAGATTAATGAACTAATGCAAGGAGAAAACTGATACTCATGGTTTACAGCAAAAGAAGGCGTTGAAGATGGGTTCCCTATAACACAGGCTTCCAGGTAAAGGTCAGGAGTGGTTCACTAAGATATTCCCAGGGCAGAGGATGAGTGTGAACTGAACTTGCGCGGGAAACCAGATAATCAGGCAACCTCGCTTCACACAGAAAAAGGGAGGGAAAGTCAGGTGACATGTTGGGAAACTAGTAGTATCAAATCCAGTCAACAGATGGAGCGCTGGTAGCGTGAGGTGGACGAGTGCTTGACTTCAGTCAAAAGATGGGAGTTCACGAGGGATGAGGCGGAGGAGTAATAATTATAGCCGTAACACCCGTAACTTAATGGCAGACGAAGACAGTACTCTTGCACTGCCTCCTTTCCAAAGACCTTCTTTGTGACTGTCATCATATTATAGTGTTACTGGTAACCTCATTCTATAGCTAAGCATTGAAGGTGGACAGACGGCAGTCTTACGTCAACTTAAAGTGAACAGACTATAGACTTCTGGCAGCAACATTAGCCTACTATACTGTTAAACATAGATCAACAAAGAAGAGACGAATTGTGACAAGATTTTGAGACCATTCGTACTTTTGACCTCGACGGTTCACCCAAATACAGGTCAGCGCAAAAAGAGTCTTGAGATTATTTTGCTTTCGAGAGATTGTGGTGAGATGCCAGTGGATAATCGGCCTTGCGTGTGGATGAATGAAGGTCGAGAATTGCATGTTCCCTCCTCCAACATACGCCCTCGTTGGTCGTGCATCACGGTCAAATAATGGAGCATCATTAAGCGAGGCTGCTTTTGAGTGAAGCTACAAAATTATGGTTTATTAGATTAATTAACTGTGGGGCAGTTTATTTTATGTCTTTTGCTCCAGGGACTTAGGACGTGGGTAGCTGGCATGAGAATACAAGATAATACGGACATAGGAATAGCAAAATAAGGAAGGAAATTGGGTACCGGTACCTGATGTAAGAATATAAGAAAATAAGGAAAGGAAAGGGATAGCCACCTGGCATAAGAATAAAAGAAAATAAGGAAGGGAAATGGGTAGCTGATGTGAGAACAGAAGAAAACAGGGACTGAAAATAGGTAACCGACGTGAGAATAGAAGAAAATTAAGGTGCAGTTGGTCGGTTGTGCCATACCAGTACAGTGCTATACTCCATTTATTCTAATATGGTATAAAATTGCCATCTCTACATCTTGAATGCTGAGTTGTGGCAGTGTGTTATATAATATGATACTAGTCATGAAAAACTGTTGTGGAAAGGATTTTGGGTGGTACCGGTAGCTATGTCAGTCTGCCACTGAGTCACGTGAAATAAGAAGCAAAAGGGCGAAAATTTAGGTCACGTAAAGGCGAAAGAGATTTAGCATGTAACTACGGTAAATTGCTGTGTAACTCTCTGCTCTTATGCGACTTTGCTACCAACTCTGTTCCTTCCCGTCTCCTTAGTAAAGTGGAATATTTTAACCCGTTCTCTACGACGAGTGTACCTCTAGTGTTTTATTCATGTTACCATCATGTGTTTTTTATTTGGTGTAGGAGCATCTCCAGTGGTGCAAGGGTTGATGGAGGAGGTTAGTTTATTACCGTACCTCTTGTTCAGAAATGTTCTTACCATAGCTAAATAAAGTTACTTGGGGCTGAAAGAATAAAATGAAAACACTTCAAAGAGAATGAAAGAAAAAACGAAGAATAATGCACCTAACTGATAATAGTAGTAGTAGTAGTTGTAGCAGTAGTAGTAGTAGTAGTAGATGTAGTAATAGTTGTAGTAGTAATAGTAGTAGTTTCAACCCCAGGCTTATCTGAATGTGAACCCACTGGACCGCGGTATAAACTTGTCCCTCTCTTGCAGCACACCATCCTCCTTTCGGGGGAATAGGGAAGGCGCTGAGGGATGTTTGGTGCTAGATAGAGCTAGTTAAACGAAGAAATAAAACAACTTATTAATTAAAGCAGCAAGACAGGGCATAAAATTGAGAAGCGAGATGGACGGGTCGGGAGAGTGAGAGAGGATTAAAATTATGTGGAAGGATGACGCTGTGTTTCGTGGAAGGAGGGGTCGTTGCTGAGTAGGGACTGAGAAGACAAAGGGAAGGAAGTTCGGAAGGAGAGTGAGGTACCGGTAAAAGAAAAATTGGGGTACGAGAGAGAGAGAGATCAGACAAGTATGAGACGGAAGAGACAAAGAAAGGAGCACAAGAGAAAGAAAATATGGTGAGAAAGTGGGACACGAGGATACAAGAGACCGCGTGGGTGGGTGGCGTGGGTGGTGGAGAGAGAGAGAGGGGGGGGGGAGCGAATGATAATGAAACGAGGAAAAATATTTAAGGTGAGAGAGAAAGGAGGGGAGAAATAGAGAGAAGGAAGCTAGACCAAAAGAAAGGGAGAGAGGGAGGGAAGGAGATCTGAGAAACAGGTAGCCAGATGGAGAAAGGGGAGAGAGACAGGCAGAGGGACAATGAGGGAGGGCGGGCGGGAGGAAGGGAGGGAGGAAGGAGAGAGAGATAGAGAGAAAAAGAGTAGAAGGGAGGGAAAAAGAAGAGTGTGTCGGAAGCGAGGTGCCCTGAGGGAGTGAAGGAGCCAGCAGGGTAATGGTAGAAAGAGAGAGGGGAGGGGGGGCGATAGCAGAAGAAAGAGAGAACGGCGAGTGGGAAGAAAGAGGATATGTGAAGGGAAAACAAGAGAAGAGGGAGAAAGGAGGGATGATGGAGTGATGAATGGGAGAAAATCCATGTTACAAAGAGGAAGAAGGAACGAAGGGCAAGAAAGAGTGAAGTACCCTTATGAATATCTCAGAAATAATAAATAAAACTAAGAAGGTCTAGCTATAACCTAACGCCAGATCCTGCGAGGAGCGGCATTGACAAAAAGATCTCGTTGTATTATGCACCTCGTATATATTCATTTGGTCTAAGTGGGCATTAGGATACGGTACAGAGTTGAGAAGCATTGTAAAACAACTCATTGCAAGCCTCAGTGATTCGTGTGGCCTGTGAGCTGAAGCAGAGTTGAGAGAGAGAGAGAAAGAGAAAGAGGGGGGGGGGAGGGAAGTGAAATGCCCTAAGGGAGCGAGGGAAGGAGCCAGCAGTGTAATGGTGAGGGGCATGGGAACCTTCTTTCCCACTCACTGTCTGTCATTGTCACTTCTTCCTGCCACTGTCAGTTTTTTGTTGTCCGTCACTGTCTGTTTCACCTTCCGTCTTTCCCACCTGCCACTTTTATCGATTAAATCATTTTCATTGCCACTTTCTACCTCGTCACAGTCATCTGCTCTCCCTACTTTTCACAGCTACAATCTGTCACCCATCTCTCTCTCTCTCTCTCTCTCGTCTCATACCGTCTTGTTACTTTTCACTGCCGTATGCTGTCATCTGTCAGTACCGCCATATCCACCATCTGTCAAAATTACTTATATTCGTAACTCATATCAATGCAGCAGCAGTACGGTAGCACTCACAAAAATAATGAGTAAGGTGTCTTGTAAAAAAAAAAAAAAAAAAAAAAAACTCTTTTGTAGTTACATAATGATTTTTACTGCTGATACTGGTTCTTCATTACTGGCAGTTAAATGATGGATACCGGTTAGCTAGTGTTTATCGATAGCCAGGGTTTATAAAGTAGACTGACTAGTGACTGGTTTTGTGTGTGTGTGTGTGTGTGTGTGTGTGTGTGTGTGCCGGTGTGCTTGTGCGTGTGTCTGTACGTGTGGCTTGTTCATATAAGGTCACATTTATATCTGTGTAAAACTTGTTCTCGGTACCTCTTGCTGGTTGGCGCTGCACTCCATTGCTGACCTCTGCCTCGCCCCCCCCCCTCACCCCATTATGTTGCCAAGGGAACCATCGCAGCCAAATCCAGATTTTGGCTGTGATGAATAATGCTGCTTTTGTACCTTAAAGAGAGGGGGGGAGAGAGAGAGAGAGAGAACGTAGTGCCTTGTTCTCTGTTCTGTTGAAAACTTCGTAACACCTCTTTCATATCGATTTATTTTGCATTTCTCATCTTAATATCACCTCGTAACGTACAGCATGTTGTTTATATCTCATTAATATTGACATAATTTGCATTAGTAACGTGCCAGAGGATATTAAGTTGTAATGTGGAGAATTATGCTAATATCTAAGGAAGAAGTGCTACGATATCTTCTATGAGGAATACGACCAGCAGACAGAGCAGAGTCTAGTTTGTAACTAACCTAGCCTGGGTGAAGGTTAATGTAGGTAGCTACCCTAGTTGTGCGTCAGTTATTATTTGTGTCAGTCCGTATGGGTCCGATCACAGGACTAGACCTGTTCTTCAGAGGGAGAATGATAGACAGATATAGCCCTTCCACTGGTCAAATACGAATGAGGAAAAGGTGTTTGTTGCAAGAGCGATGGATTTGAGTGCCAGTGGACAGTACTGATAAAAGTTTCGTTTATCTCAGGGTATGTACCGGACGACCTACACGTCATGAGTATGAATCAAGAGGGTGCTAACCTGTATGATCATAGGAGAGGTGGTACCGTGCTATTAGTACACTTTAAATGTCCACCATAGTTGGATTCCTACCCAGACGCAGGGAAAACTCAAAGCTCATCTCAGGTGTCGCTGTTCCCTTGAGTGACGCTGTAATGGGCTTTGATGTCATTTTTTCCCTCCCCATATGGTACCCTTGGTGAAATACTGAATTAAATTCAACTACCTGGCGGCTGCTGAAATAGTGTTTGTTGTGAGGATACATTATTTGGGCTCGACTCTGACCCTAACAATAAACACAATTTCAGCATTGCTTGCTCTGTGGGAAGCACGTGCCTGTGTGGCAAAGTCGAGAATTTCCATGGCATGAATAATGGATATATAATTGTATGACCCTTTTTCCTTGGCAGCTCTATTGATTTTTCTCCTACTTTGGTGCATTTTTTTTTTTTTAAGTCCTACCCATCCCATTCTTAATGAGAAATATTTTGATGAAGCATTACATACTCTTGCTAGCTTATGCTTTCCATTATTTGTTTCTAGATCCTACCTTTCCCTGTATTTTAGCCTATAGTCTTATAGCCTATGATGGTGGTGGTGGTGGTGGTGGTGGTGGTAAATGTGTTTCATCCGCTTTATTAGCTAACTACAAAACAGCACTGAAATTAAACACTGATAGGTTAGCCGACTTTATACCGTAGTATACAGGTAGGGAAAATGATGGAGCCCTCTGATGTAGGCTACTGCCGTAGCTATATTGGTGAAGGAGGGAAACCACGAGAAGGAAATACTTGTCATGGCCACCTCGAAGCCCAGGCCGCGGTGTGGTTGCTTCTCAGTAATAATCGAGGGATGACCGCCAAGGCCACCCCACCAAGACACCGGATGCATCATCCATGTTGTCTTGCATTTATTCATTTATATATTGCCTTCACCTTGAGGATTGCCTGTTGTTACTGGAAATGGTCAGTTATCGCCTCCATGTCTAGGGTAGTATTCATAAACTCATTTTCAAGGTGTTTATGTGATTAAGTATCCTTTTATCGTCACTCGTATAGCTACCAAACACTTTACAACCACATTACAGTTAGTATTACGAAAACGAAAACAAAACAACCTATGTTTATTTAACTGTTATGAATCCTTGTTTGTCGTAAAAATAGTTTAGGATCTTTTGTAAATACGATTCCAGGCCATGAATCTTGAAATGACCGGACCTTTATTTTGGCTCTCTTTTGTTTGGCTTTCTGTGGAAGGAAAAAGTTGAGCAAAGTTAAACAAGACGATACCGGATAGGTTTGTGGCACGAGGGTCCTTATTCACGAAAAATATTAGCTTAACCAGTTCCTACGATACACGGTTTTGCATATCTGTGGTGTATTGTCTGACTTACGGTAGTTGCGGTTTGTATTTTTCATCTTGTTTTCCATTCGTTTGGCTTTGAAGTGTTTGGCAGTATTAGTGAGTTTGGATAAAAGCATGAACAAATTGTCTTATACCCAGCTTAAGCTTAATAAAGTTGTATGAGTACTGCTGTTCTTAGATGTAATTTGATAACTTGGGTGAATAGAGCAAGAGTCTGTTTAGTGTGCCGTCGGCCTCATACACTGCAGAAGTTAAAGTTTATAATTGTTTTAGTACCGGTACCACATTTTTCATCATTGCACAAATAGCCTAAACCTAATTTGGCAGCTGGTTTATCAGGTATTGTATCCCGGGTAGTTTGTCATTCAGCTTGTTGCCTGTATGTGTGTTGGCCTCCATCATACATTAGTCTGCCCGAAGAAGAGCCAGGTCAGATTTATTTGCTTTTATCTGTCACAATATCAGAAATGAAGGTTCATGGACGATACAGGTGGATATGTGCTCGGAGGCTAGGCTACTCAGTTCAGAGCCGTGGATGTGGCCAGTTTAGGAGAATGAGGCAGGACAGGGTGAGACTGGGACTGGTGGTGTAGCTATAGTGAGGCAGGAAGACTGGTGGTGGTGGTTATACCTGGAGGGGTTGCCCGAGGTGAGGCAGGTGAGGTGCTGACCTGGACCCGACTCACTGCTGGCTTCTCCCTCCCACCCCCTTTTTCCAACTCCGTCTGTTTCCTCTCCACAATCCCTTCCTCCAGGGCTCCACCTCCTTTCCTTTCAACTCTTCCCTCCATCTCCACTAGTTTCCTCTCCCTGATACTTCCTTCCACCTCCTTTCGTTTCTTCTCTCAACTCTTCCCTCCATCTCCGTTCGTTTCCTCTTCCCGACATTTCCCTCCACTTCCATTCGTTTCCTTTCCCCAACCCCATCCTCCATCTCCTTTCATATCCTCTCCCTAACACCACATCTTAATTTTAGGACCTAATTTCGTTATTGTGCCTCTAACCATTTATGTATTATAAATGAGAGTAAATTGTAAAAGCATCCGACGTACCGGTAGTTATTTTATATTTTTGAGAAGCTGAGGTGGTGTTTTGGTTCTGTTTTCAGTTATGGTAGCCACTGTATTCAGTATCTTCATTATAAACATAAGTTATCGTACTGGTAGATTCTGTGTTGGTATAATTTCTTCCGTCTGACCAATTCACGGCATTGAAATCGTGACCCAGCTTTACCCGCGGCCTACTTTTTTTTTTTCAATACCCCCCTCCATGCAAAAGTGATTCCCGTGTTTCATCTACCTCAGTAATTTCTCCTGCATCAAGGTTAATTTTCTCATGTTCCGCGTGGTTTCTTTCTGCCTGTACTGCATCCTACTCACTGAGTCACCAACAATTTTTATTTTTTTATTTTTTTTTTAAGGTTAAAGCAGTTCACCTTTGTATAGTTTTCTTTTCGTCTTGCCTGTGATAAATCATTGTTAGTTTTCATTATTAAGCAATTATGGTGAGGATTCTCCTCATAGTGAGAGGAGGCTTCCATTAGGAAAAGAGTGTTTTCTGAGCTGCATGAAATGACATGAGGTTACTGGAATAATGTCCACGGGCTGAAAGGCTGAATTTAGTGAATTGTATTCCAAATGGCTTTGGCCTGTCGTACTGTAGTTGCCCATATATATGTTTTATTGTGTTGTGTAACTCCCCCGGACATCTCCATCTAGTCACGTACTCTTACTCCCTTCTCCAGCTATTCTTGGCCTCCATGCATAATCAGTACCTCCACCTCCCTCCAGCTTATCATGTTATTTCCCTCAGTTTAATCACTTCACCACTCGTTTAGCCCAGTAACTTCACCACTTTCCACACTTGGTCACTTCTTATTAGGCACTTCACCTATCTCTTCGTCGTTTCACCCCTGTCTTGGTCATTTAACTCTTTCCCTGTCTTAGTCAATACCGTACACACATCTCTAAGATGCTTCACCCCAGCTTAGTTACTTCAATCCCTACTTCGCGTTATCACTTTTCTAAACTACTTCACCCCACAACTTTTTCATCCACCCTCGCCTTCCACCACACCACCTCTCCCCCCACCTCGCCGCCCCACTTCCACTCTGACCTTTAGCGCTTACCTCTCCCCCTTACAACCCCCTCCACCCTCCACCCTTGTCATGCCCAACCTGATCAGTTCGTACGCCCACCTCATCTCACCATCTACCATCACCATCTTATGACTCCGTTTCTCACCTTCATATTAGGCTACACCGCTCATTTCCCCACTTATCTCACCCTCCCTATTATATATCATTCACAAAGTCAGTCTTGCCAAACCCCACCCCATCCCACCCCCACCAGCTCATCCTATCCTATCTCACCTACGTCACGATGTTACACCTAACCGTATCCCATCCCAGTCATACCATTCAAAAATTCCCAACCCCACCTTTATATTACACACCCTGGTGAAACCTCACACACACCATTCTGCAGCTACTACCGTCCTGCCTCACCCATCCTATCCCATCCCATTCCGCCACCACCTGCTGACCTCTTCCCTACCCCCCATCCCATAACTACCAGTACCTCCCCCCCCGTACAGCACACCCACTATCTTGTAAATCCTTCCCATTTATCCCTATCCAATACCCCAGCGTCATATTACTTCCACCCCACCCCATCTCAAACGCCCACCCCTACCAGCAGATTACTCTCATCCCAGTCATATTACACCTACCCATCCCACTCCCACCTCCACTACCATACTCTTCTCACTCCACTGTGCCTCACACCCCTACTATTATACTACATCCACCCCACCCCGTCGCACATCCTACGGCAATATTACATTTAAACATCCCACGCACCCTATCCCATCCCACCCCATCTCATAATTCCTACCCACACCACAATATTACCGTAGCCCACCCCTCCCCTCCACATAATATTACACCCATCCACCCTCCAGGGAACACAAGTCCTTTGCTTTTGTGTTCATACTGCTTTCCTTGCCCCTATTCTCTTCGTTTCTCACTCTCACGTCTTCCTTCCTTCCTTCATTCATTCATTCCTTTTCTTCTTCGTAGCTGCCTTTATTACCCTTTCTATTCTTTTCCATCCTCCATTCCTCATTCTTTCATTTTCCTGTTTGCTTTCTCGTCTTTCTTCTTTCCTTCGTTCCAGCCCATTCCACCCCATCCCCACCATATATATCATAATCCCATCCCACCTACCCACCCTCCCCATCTCATAACTTCCACCCATCCCCACCCCCAGGAAAGACAGTCCTTTGCTCTTGTGTTCACTGCTTTCCTTGCCCTTATTTCGTTATTTTCATTCCTCATTCCATTATTCCTTTCTTCCTCTCTTCCACCTTCTCACCTTTTCATCTTTTTCCCTTTCATTTTCCTGGACTTATTCCTCTGTTTTCCTTTGTTGTTCTTTTCTCTCTTCCATCTTTCCCTTACCCTCTCCCATTCCACTCCACCTACCCTCCCCATCTCATAACTCCCACCAACACCATCATATTACGTCCCCCCCCCTCCCCCATTGAGGAAACACAGTTCTTTGCTGTTGTGTTCTTCCTGCATTCCTTGCCCTCATTTCTTTTTTTCCTTTTTTTCTTGTGTTCGTCATTCGTCCATTTTGTTTTTCATTATCTTCCCTCCTTTACTTTTTCTCCCTTTCATTCTTCCTTTTTCTTTTTCATTTTTTCTTCGCTCCTCCCCTTTCCTTCCTATATCTTCTCGCATTCCCTCATTTTCCCGTGTTAGAATCTCTCCTACCACCCTGCCTCTCCATCATTACCAGCCATCCCCAGCATCATATTACACCTCTAGCTACCCTTCCCAGCCCAACCCACCCACCTCCTTCCTTTTCCTTCTTCTTTCGTCCTTTTCTCCCTTCCTTCCCTTCTTCTGTCCTTCTTCCTCCCTTCTTTTTGCCTCCTTCTTTCCTTCTTATTCCTTTCCACTCGTCCTTCTTCAGTTCTTCCTTCTTTCATCCTTACCTCCTTTCATCTTTCCTTCTTTACCCCACCGCACCCATCCACTCCACTTCACCACCCACCAACCAAACAGTCCTCTGCTCTTGTGTTCATGCTGCTTTCCACGCCCTTCTTTTCTCTTTGCTTTCCATTACTCCATTCTTCCCTCCTTCGTCTTTCTTCCTTTATTCATTCTTAGCTCCTCTATTCCTTCTCTATCCTGTCGTCTTTATTTTATCTTCACATGCTATCTTTCCTTCTCCTATACGAACCCTGTTCCATCATCTTACTACACCCCTACCCATCTCACCGACCATCCCACGTTCCCTCCTTTTCTTCCATCCATCCTCCCTTCCTTCCTGTTTCCACCTTTCTCTGCCCTTCCTCACCCCCACCCACCCCACCCCACCCCACCTGTTCCACTTCAGTCCACCACCCACCCACACAGCAAACAGTTCTCTGCTTTTCTGTTCACGCTGCTTTCCACGTCCTCCTTTTCTTCTTCCATCATTTTCTTCTTGCTTTTCATTTCTCTCCTCTTGGATTCTTCTCTTCAGTCCGTGCTTGCTTCATTTCTTCCCCTTCCTTCCCCCCCTCCAGCTTAATTATTTTTCTCTCCCTTTCTTCCTCCCGTCCTTCCTTCCTTTCCATCTTTTTTGATTCCTTCCTTCCTTTCCTTCTTTTTTTATTCCTTCCTTCCATCCATTTTCCCCTTTCGCTCCATTATTGTCATCTTTTCTTTCTTTTTCTAATGTTGATTTTTACAATCCCCAAAACCGAGCGTTTAATTAGTGTAGCCAGGCGTACTCCAGGTTAATGTAATTCATGCAAATTGCCACGTAAAAGCATTTGTAGTATCCCGCCGGAGAGAGAGAGAGAGAGAGAGAGAGAGAGAATTGTATTTACGTAAATGCACAGACCACACAGATTTTGAGTTTCGTAGAAGAGAGAGAGAGAGAGAGAGAGAGAATTGTATTTACGTAAATGCACGGACCACACAGATCTTGAGTTTTGTAGAAGAGAGAGAGAGAGAGAGTATACCGAGACCATCATATACAGTAAGCTGAGCAATAAACCCACGCTATTACAACGCTCAGTATAGAAACACCCTTATTGCCGTGTGGAATAAGGCTTCCCCAGCACCTCCGTTTATACAGGTACACAGTATTATGGAAACAGTGGAAGGATTTGCTTGAGTGTGGAACCGAAGTGTTGAAATTCTCCAGATTATTTATGTTTCCAATGTTCCCTCCTTTTTCCTTACTTGCTTCTTTCTTTTTCCCCTTCCACCGCACTTTTTTTTTTCTTTTTTTTTTTAGTAAGTACTCTTTTTTCCCCTTCTCTTCCTTCCTTCTTTTTTTCCTTCTCCCATTTGCCTTCGTTCTTATTTCCACTCCAGTATTCCCAGTTCTTCCTTCCTTGCTTCTTCTTCCTTCTTTTTCTCTCTCACGCCGTTCTCTTTTTCACTCATCTTCCTTTCTTCCTTCCTTGCTTCCTTTTTACTCCTCCGTCTTCCCTTCTTTCTTATTTCCTTCCCTCCTTTCTCCTTATCTCTCTTCTCAGCCTTCGTTCTTCCTTCAGCTTTCCTTCCACTTTTCTTGTAGCAACCTTTTCCTTCCTGCTTCCTTTCGTCTTTTTTTCTCCCCTCTTTTTTTCCAGTTTTCTTCCCTCCTCCCCCTTTCGTTTTTCCCTTCTTTCCCTTCTCCACCCTTTCTTCTCACATTCTTCTCCCTAGTTCCTCATTCCTTTTCTTTCCTTCCTTCTTCCAGGCCTTGCATATTAGACTACCTTCACCTTCCCCCTCTCCCTCCTTCCTTTTCTCTCCATCATCCTATACGCTTCCTTCCTCCTTTTTCCCACCCTCATATCCCCTGCATCCTACTTTTTCTCATTCCTCCGTTCCCTCTTCCTAATCTTCTTTTTCGCTCCTGCCTCATTTTCTCTCCTTCCTTTATTTACTCTCCACCCTCCTCTTCCCCTCCATCATTCCTTTATCTTCTCTCTCTCCTGCGTCCTTTTTTTCTTCCTCCTCCTTTTCTCCGCCTTCCTCTTTTTCCACCCTTCCTTTTCCCTCCTTTCCCACCGTCCTCCTCTGCACTGGTGCCAACTTTCTACGCAGTCAAGCGTGGAGAGAGAGAGAGAGAGAGAGAGAGAGAGAGAGAGAGAGAGAGAGTACAGCCCTCTTTTGCATACGCTGTAGTTTAGATATATACAGTAGGCCTATTATTTCTATATATATATGCATTAAGGTGTCTATCGGTATACCATATTAATTTTGCGTTTCTTATTTTCCAGGTAAGAGTTACATCTGCAGCCAATTGGTCAACGAAAAGGTAGGTAGGGAGAGAAAGAGAGATAGAGATAGAGAGGGGGGGGGGAGGATGGTAAGGGAGAATGATGAACCTCTGTGAAAGTGAGAAAGATAAGTAGAAGAGGAAATGGGGGTGATGAGAGAAAGAAGAGTGTGTTTAAAAGGATTCATGATAGCGTGAAATACACAGATAAAACGTGAGAGAGTGAAATATCTGAAAGAGGAGATGATGTTTAGAGGAAGATTGTGCGTGAGAGAGTGGTAGCCTATATTGTGTGGGAAAGTAAGATAGCCTGTGTCAGTTTGTGTATGGCTGTGAGAGGAAGACTGTGTGTGTGTGTGTGTGTGTGTGTGTGTGTGTGTGTGTGTGTGTGTGTGTGTGTGTGTGTGTGTGTGTGTGTGTGTGAGAGAGAGAGAGAGAGAGAGAGAGAGAGAGAGAGATGTTGTGTGTGTGGGAATGGGAAAGGAGTAGACCAGTGGGAAAGGAAGGGGTCAAGGGTTGTAGGGAACGGTGGACAGAGGGTGTTTGTGGGAATTAGCTGGGTATATGCCCTTATGTCCCCTACACGCCACTTTCCTTTCTTCATACGGTACTGGTTCTTCACTATCCCTTATCTTTGTGCATGAGTCCATATAAATACGGGATATGTTTGCTTACTTTATTTTATTTTTTGTCGGTATCATTAAGGGTTGGAAGTAATTTGAAGGTGTTAATCTGATAATTCTGTAAACATCTACCAGGTATATACTTTTGATTGTGTGGTGGCAATCATCGTAGAGTATGGTATTTGAGAAGGGATTAGCATTAAGCTGCTTATTACCCTGCTAACCTGAGAAACCCAGAGCAAGTTCAGCAGCTGGAGACGGTAGAAGAATACCCACATAGGCGTCCGAAATTGTGCTTATTGTGAAGATGCGCCCGTTTCGCCCCGACTTGGTAAATTCAGTGTACGTTGTGGTTATAGCTACTGCAATTATTCCATCTGAATTATTCCTGGCACTGTGAATTCAAGACACACAACCACTGATATTGTGTTTATTATGAGTGTAAAAGATAAGTTCCGACCCGATTTGGACGTTTTCGGTGCACGGGTTTAGGCAGGTTCTTCCATTTGAACATTTTATGACTTTCAATCTAGTAACACGTCATCGGATGTAGTGTCTGCGAAAACCCTCAGGTATGTGTGCACGTGCCCAAATAAGACTGCCGGTACTATATTTTGTAGCTGTGTCAATTCGGTACTTACTTTTTAACACGCAGTCCTATGACTCACTCTTAACACAGTAAATTTATCTAGCGTTTACTGTAATAGAATACACCACTAGAGTTGTCCCAATCATGAAAGAATTTTAGTTGTCCGTCAAATACGTGTATGATTGTGAGCCCCCTTTTTACGTACTGAAAAGGGGGATATGCCAGGTTTACTTTAGCTGTTATTTTCTGCAATTTTCATCTGACAAAAATAATCAACTATTATTCATTTGAACAAGTTACCGGTGAGTGTTTTAAATTTAATGTTGTCACTCAGACGATTTTATTCAACATTGGAAAGAGTTCTTGTAGTGAAAAAGGACAAAAAAGGTTATATCCAGCCCCTCCAGTTCGACAAATCTCTCGCAGATTGAATAAAATCGTCTAGTGGCAGGAATAAACTTTAAAAAAAAAAAAAAAGTTACCGGATTGAAGGACCTAAACCCAGTATAAAAATATGCAAATCCGTGAAGGGTGTGGAGAGCGCCACATGGCCATCCCCTTTACCCTCTTGTGTTTATCAGTTTTGTATACAGGTTCTCACTTGGCCCGGCTCAACGGAGAACACTGCCTGTTTGGAAGTTCACAGTTAGTACAAAAGACAAACTTTGGCGGTTGTTGGACCTAGATTAACCTGTTGGCTCTTAGAGATAAAAGTTTGGAAGGCTGTCATATTTCCTTAACATTTTTACATGCCACATGTAGAAATAAACTGGCAAGAAAGAGGTGCTGTGGAGCTTCCCAAGGCTGCGAGCTGCGGACATCAGACTGTTCATGAGCATAGCACTTGAGTACCGGTATACTGTAGATAAAAGCCATGGAAGCAGTTTGTTTGGCTGTCACATGTGAATGACATGCTAGATATTTTGGCGAAGTATAAGGCCTAGATTGATGTCTGTCAGCTACACGATGGCCGTTAAACCTGCTTGTAAGTTTTTGCTCAGTCCCATTCTTCCTCTACGAGTAAAAACAGAACCTGCTGCCTGCGATGATGATTGATATTTAGGAGAGATGTACATGGCAGGATAAGAGAGGCTTGATTGGTGGTATGCAGAGGGGAGATGTAGAGGGTAGATAGAGAAGCTTTATGTCAGATGCAGAGGTCAAGGCAGAGAAGCATGGGTGGTGAACTGGTGATGGGTTACGTTTGGTGGGACATGTAGAGGGGCGAGGGGACTATATAGGACAAGACAGAGAGGCTTCACTGTCAGTTGTATATGGCAAGACAGAGATGGGATGGGATGTTTGGTATGGAAGATGTAATTGGGCAGGTAGAAGTTTTGACTGTTAGATGTACAGGGTAAGAGAGTGAAAGGTTTGAGTGGTGGTAGGATAGAAATGTAGTGGAGATGTAGAGGGCAAAATAGATGGGGAAAATATAGAGGGATGGTTAAAGAGACGACCACGAGATGTAGTTGTCAATATAGAGAGGCTTGGGAAGTAGGAAAGTAGGCATGGAAGTGAGAGGTAAAGGGCAAGATAGAGAGGCATGGGAAGTGGGAAAGTAGGAATGAAGAGGAGATGTAAAGGGCAAGATAGAGAGGCTTGAGTGGTTGGTGGTAAGTTAGATATGGAGGGGAGATGTAAAGGGCAAGACATTGGCTTGACTCTCTTGTTTTCCATCCCCACGCTACCCAACAGCTGTCATCCCGGGGCGACCAATCACAGCCCGCGCTTCGCCGAGGTACCGCGTCTGTATTAATAACGCTTCCCTCTCCCATCAACGTTACGTTATGCATCACAGAACACACATACACGGGTTACTGATGGGGGAAGTGGTCGGGGTGTGTGTGTGGGTGAGGGGGTATTGTGCGGGTGTGAAGTGGGAGGGGATGAACATGTGGCAACGTCGTAGCTTGTGGTGGTTTTAACAGTTGCAACCCAGCCTCCTCCTCCTCCTCTCACAGCCACACTGTCTCCAAGTTAGCCTAACGCGTTGGCTGCTACATCTGTTCACTATCGAGCAGAAGGTTTTTATGGTTAGCGGAATGCGTATGTAGCGATAAAAGATGGCACTCATCACACACGATCATCCTTTTGCAGGGTATTCCATGTAAGGACGTACCGGTCCCTAAAAAAGACAAAGGAATTGAAGCCTCCCCTCACAACAAGTATTCTAGGCTTCGAACTTGCTTGGTTTACAGGGTTTTTACTGCAGAGCTGAGAAAGACTGAAAATCATAGTTGACTGCGTGCAAGCCTTAGGAATCTCGCCCCTAACAGTTGCAGACACGGCTGTCAGTGCCACATAGTTGCCAAGTTAGCGTGTGTATGCAAGATCTGTGCACATCTGTGTAGCGCCAGATATAGCCAGCCAACTGAATTGTATAGATAATTTAGGAATTTTGGAATAGTTTTAGGAATACCGTACGTAAATTATCTGGCAGTATTCAATACGTTTGTAGTATGTTAGCGATAGTAAAATATTTTTAGCCATTGTAACCACATACACAGATTCTAAAGTTTGTATCTGTTTTAGAGAAATACTAGAGATTTGTAATCGGTTGTGTGCCATTATTTTCTCGATTTTATCAGGCTTCAGAAAGGTGTTAGTTTTGGATTTGTTTGTACCCTTCGAGTGTAGATAAGTCTAGCGTCATGTGTGTATTGTCGTTGGCAGGTGTGCACCACCACGACCTGCCCTACCCGCACTGCTCTCTTGAATAAAACAACCCCTCACAAACGCTCACGTGGACATTGGAAAGTTGAGGGTATGTTGTGTACATACTTACATTAGTCTCACTATCTCAAAGAATATATATATTCTAAGCGAGAACTATTTTACAGTTTGGGGTCGTAAATCAACATTGCATGAGAACAGAAGTCACGCAGGCTAGCTGTTGTTACTTTTATGTTGTGAGTATTATTAAACATGACTGCTGCTTCAAATGTCACGTGATTGGCAACTTTGACCACCAGGGCAGCGTCCCTATTTAACTCCGAACCCCGAAAGGATGTCCAGGACACATAAGTTTTAACCTCCCTGCCGCCTGAAAAATTTCTGTTGGAGGAGCAGCCAAATCTTTTGTATCGGCACCATAGGACTCATGAAGATATTGTTGACACGTTTGTTGCGATGAAGAGACGGTTGTAACTGGACTGTTAAAGGTAATGTGTGTTGGTGTTAGTGACGCGTGACTGTAACTGTTGAGGCAGGGCAGAGTGGCGAGGGGGGACGGGGGAGATTTGGTAAAAACTGGTCCAGCTGCTGTTTACTCTTCACTCCCTCCCTCCCCTTCCCTCCAGCACGACCACTGCGTACTCCCTCCCTCCCCTCCTTACCCCCTTGTCACCCCATACGCACTCCCTCTCTCCCCCCTCCTCTTCCTTCATAAGCATCCCTTCCTCTCCCGCCTTCCAGCAACTCCATTTTATGTAAATACTGGTTTTTCTAGGAAGGGAGGAGGTTAGATAGGGAAGGGATAGAGAGAGAAAAAGATGATAAAGTACATGTGTAGCCATAGTGCATTCTGTATGTGTGTGTAATACCCTTTTAATACGTTTGCACAATGCATATCCCTCCATTCCAGTCAATACCAGGTACTTCCTAATCTCGAGCACAGTTTTCATCTTCTGCATCCAGCAACACTGATATAACTGGGGACCTGAATGTAACGTGACTTGCGGTTTTGGGGGAAGATTAGGACTTTACTAAAATTGTCTGCCTTAATCACGCTCATGCAGTCGATAAACATGAATATAAACCTCTCTCTCTCTCTCTCTCTCTCTCTCTCTCTCTCTCTCTCTTCTCGTAGCCATCTTTCTTTAGCTTCTCATCTCTCCTTGCGTTCGTTCCTCTCTCTCTCTCTCTCTTCTCGTAGCCATCTTTCTTTAGCTTCTCATCTCTCCTTGCGTTCGTTCCTCTCCTTCATCAGCCTCATCCTTCCTCTTACTCTTCCTCCTTCCTCTTAGCACCCGTGCTCCCTGCTCCTTTTCGTCATTCCCCTCCATCCATCTCTTTCCTCCCTCATTGTTTCTTCTCCCCAATCCCCTCCCTCTCCTCTGTCTTCCCCTTTGCCCGCTCTCCTTCCTTTACCTTAACCTCAACCCATCTTGTCCTCCTCTTTGACCTTTCACCTCCTCCGTCTTCCCTCCCTCCCTCCCTCCCTCCATCCTTCTTGGTCGTTCCTTCTTCCCATATTTGTCTGTCTTCTACTCAAACTTCTTGTGTCTTCCCCACTTCTCTTTATGGTCCCTTCTTCTTTAATATTTATCCCTTCCTTACCTTTCCTGTCCCATTCACCTTCTGCTCTTCCATCCTCCTCTCCTCCTCCCTTCCTTCCCTCCTTCCTTCCTCTCTCTTGTGTTGCCCCCTGGCCCTTCACTTTCCCTCCATGACAATCACCATAGAGCACTGCGGTCCACCCCTCACCTTTTAGCGGTGGTATGTTGTGCTTAAAGGAAGGTGGTATGGGGTAGCAAAAATTGTGACTATGAACTGTATTAGGATTGGTGAAATATTGATAGCGGCTATGCTGAATGTTGACGATGATATTGATAACGAATGAACTCTGGGACTGAACGTGTGAAGTGTAGTCTATTACTGCTGCTTATAAAAACGATAATCAATCCTTCAGTTACTGGTAAAGCTTCGTAATGGAGGATTTCATGCCCAGCAGCTAATTGCCGTGACCCATTCCGTAGCACTGACTATTGTATGCAAAGATGCATACTTCCATATCCCCAGCTATTGGTGATAAGGGCCTAGCAGTGTTGCCTTGCTTGGTCTGGTTATTAGTATTGGATGCGTAGAGTGAACCGGTCTTGTTGAGAGAGAGTTGTATTGAGGTTATTGCACTACCACGCACCCGTCACTACACCACCTTAGGCTACATCACACTACACTTTGAATTAAATGCAGTACTGGTTCACTATTCTATACCTCAGACGCTGCCCAACCATACCTTTCCCAACCATACCTATCCATGTTTTACCTAATATTACCCTACCTTACTTTAACTCACTTTACCGTGACTTACATCACATTACGCTGCACTACATTATGCTGCTCTACGCTACGCTGTATTACACTGTAGTACCCGGTACTGCAAGCACTGCACTAACTACACTAGTTCTCTACACTATACATCACTAGTTAACTACACTAATGCAGATCATTACACTACACGAAGCTTGATAGACCTATACCTCAGCCTCTTTTAATCATTAGTTTAAGTGAACAGTGGACACGTCCGGCACTTTAACTCATAATGTCGGAGAGAGAGAGAGAGAGAGAGAGAGAGAGAGAGAGCTTGGTTGTGTGTGAACTGAATGCGTGTGAGGAATTATATATGCATTTTGTACGGTAGGCTACTTGGGTGTGCATACTTGCGTTGTGTGTGTGTGTATGTGTGTGTGTGTGTGTGTGTGTTATAGAATGCAAGTGCGTGCTGTTATGAGAGACCATACCCACTCGTAAGTTGTACGGCACCGGTATGTAAGTGGTGTGTGTGTGTGTGTGTGTGTGTGTGTGTGTGTGTGTGTGTGTGTGTGTGTGTGTGTGTGTGTGTGTGTGTAGAGGGGGCGTGCGAATTTCTCCTAACGAATGCGAAACTGACCTCCCTCCCTAATTAAGTAGGGTGCTGATTGGCGGTCACCCCTAACTGCGCCACTCCAAATATGGCAGACGCGCCTCTTCCTGGGCCTGCTCTAAAGGACGGGACCTCTCACTGTGGGGCTGGGAAAGGGAAGATTGTAGTTTTGTAGTATGGGTAGTTAGGTTGGGTTGATGGAGATGAAGAGAGATACTGCCGATGGTTGTGGTTATAGTTGTAATGGTAGTAGTAGTTGTAGTAGTGGTAATGTGTGTGACATGTAGAAGAGCTGCTGGGCTTCAGGGAAAGGAGGGCCTATTCTGTGCCAAATCGTTTGCATTAAATAAAGTTTTAGAACTGGTAGAACCCTTTCACCCTCCTTTCCTACCTCCCAGTCTTCTTTTCTCCCTTCTTCATCTATCCCTCCCTACCCCCAAGCCTCCTTTCTCCCCTTTGCATCTTTCCCTGCCTCCCTTCTTCCTTTCCTACCTCCAAGGCTTACCTCCTGACCATTACATACCTCCCTTTCTCTCTAGGGCTTTCCTTCTCCGCATCTCTTTCCTTCTTCCCTTTTCCATTTTCTTCCATGCCCGTTCTTCTTATCTTCGCTCTACCATTCTCTCAATTCACCCCCTTTCTTTTTTCCACTCTGTCAGTTTCCTTCTCTTCCCTCTCTTTCATTCCTCCACTTCTGTTCGTTTCCTCCATTTCCCACTCTCCACCTCCTCCACCTCTGATACTAACTCGCCTCGCAGCTAATCCGGCTTTCTCATTGTTCATCGTCCAGAATGGGAGGGTTTGGGGGGCGGTTGGTGGGTTGAAAGAGAGAGAGAGAGAGAGAGAGGGAGAGAGAGAGAGTCATTGCGTTAGCCACTTCCCTATTGTAGGTACCGCGATTCTAAAATATAATATCATTCTGAAGGAGTTAATGGTGTTCCTTTTGTATGCCCTGACATCAGTCGGAGATACCTCTTATGGTCTGAATAATATCGTTTGACGGTAGCCAGAAGAAATCGCCTTGGATAAATTGTTTTCACACCAAAAAGGCCAATTTTTAGAAGCCAGTAGTTTACCTTAGTGGAATAAAGCGTGTACAGCTTTAACGAGACTCCTGCTTCAGACTACTTGTGCATAGGACAAAAAAGCAACATACCTGGAGCTCAAGGTGATAGGGCAACAGTGCAGAACAACGTGAGAGGATGGAGTGTAAGGTCTGAGGGGGAGCACCTCAAGGGAGCCAGTTCCAGGCTGGGGAGAAAGCTATTAGGGCTGGGTGGCGTAGGGAAGGTGGGGGAGCGGGTGGAAGGGAGTGTAGTGTCATTTGCTCCGAGTGGCAAAAGTGTGCGAGGGTCCCAGCAGAGCACCACGTCATGTGATTGGCCACACTCTTGACACTGGGGGTAAATGTTTTGTGGGGAGATTCGGGTGGCTGCCAGCCTTGTTACCTGGTAGTTACCTAGCGGTACTACGCAATTAAGAAGCTTTACCAGGCAGGTGTTTCCTTCTTTCAGGGTTTTAGAGAGTAGTTTTTTGTATGATATTGTATCTGTTGTTTGAATTAGGTACCGTAGTATTAGCAGCTAATGTAAATTGATTTGATAGCTACCCGGTACAGTGAAATTGTGATCGATATGTTCGAAGTAGATTCTCTCTCTCTCTCTCTCTCTCTCTCTCTCTCTCTCTCTCTCTCTCTCTCTCTCGATAAGCAGATAGATAGATAGATATGTGTATGTATGTATTCAGTATTTGTCAGAGCAGTTAGTGCCGATATATCTGTTTGGAAAATGAGCAAAATCAGCGGACGCGTTTCTGTTGGTTACCGTATTGCGGCAAATTCTGAGAAGCCTCCCATGGAAAGTTTGGCTTTAGACTACGTAAACGGTTGCATGTGATTAAAAGTTGTTGGTCAGACTTTAATAACGAAAGTTTTAGCTATTCATCGAAGAAGTTTTAATCACGGGAGGCTAAAGTTAATCTGTTATTAAGAGTTTATACAGTACCGGTAACCCAGATAATGAGATTTCCACGAGGGCAAGATGTGAGTTAGCTGTTATTTGAAGCTGTGGTAGTAAAAATGGATCTCAGTTCACTTCTACAGAGCGGCTGAGATGCACTAGTATTTTGTTGTGAGTAGGTAGCTGCTGTCAGGATTTTACTTAGCAAGGGAAGCAACTCGCCCTTAACTCCTTCAGTCCGATGATTGACTTTTTATTCTTATCACAGAACGATGTTATCCACGCTAGGAAAGATTTTTTTTTTTTTTCAAACTGGAGGGTATAGCAGATGCCTTTATTGATCCCTTCATTATTAGAGGCCCTTCATAAGTTAGGTAATAAAATTGTCTGGTTGTGCTTTGAATACAATGGAAAACTTTTTTTCTGTGTCGTGTTGACTGTCACAAAACATTTTATTCAGCTGGAGAGACTTATTATGTAGTACTGAGATATTAAAAGATTGGTGCGTTTTAAAGTTTTCTGTGCAATGACGTGTTTATTGATTTCTTGCTAGGCTGTCCCCACATGTTACCATTAAGCCTAGGGGAGACCTGTTATAGTGAAAGTTAAAAACAAAGGCTGTATCAGATATCTCCATTCAAGAGTATCTTCTAAGTTAAGTAAAATCGTGTGGATGATAGAAAGAATTAAGTACAAAGATATCGTTACGGTCATGCAACCTATGCTACCCGTACGATAGTTACCGGTGATGTATACTAGGGTAAAATATTGTAAATAGATGTTTCGAGGCATTGTACCGTAGCCTGCTTAAAGGGAAACGCTGGAATCTATAAATGAATGAAATAAGTTCTTTCGTTGCATGGAAGGAAATAGCCTGTGTTGTAAAAGGGAAACAGAGGGGAGAGAAAATTGGTAAAACGTCATAGGAGGAGGGACAGGACATCCATGACAGAGACTGGGAGGGAGAGAGAGAGAAAGTAAGCAATTGACAAATCAGTAGGGGAATGAGAAAGAGGGAATGGAATGAAGCAGAAGGCAAGAGAAACAGATAGATTGAGGGCAGGAAGAATCAATAAAAGTTCATGGATTGTACAAGGAGAGAGGACGGAGCTGAGAAAGGGAGTTAGCGAAAGAAGAGTGAAAACAGCCGTAGCAGAAGGAGAGGCAGAGCGGAGATGAGAAAGAAAGTATGAGAGACAGAGTAAATTAGTATACAGTCATAATTGGAGACGAGAGAGGACGGTGGTGAGAGAAAGAGAATAAGGGGAAGAGAGAAATGGGTAAAATTTCATAGTGTACGGAGAGAACGGAGGTGAGAGAGAGAGGGAATGAAAGAGAGAAGGGACGGCTGGAATTGCCTTTACAGGAACAATGGGTCCTGTTGATGACGGAGGACAAAGTAAATGTCTGAGACCAACATGTTAGCTTGGACGCTCGGGCTGGCGGCTGTTACTTTCACATACACACATGGTAGGTATAGCGTACATATCACACACACACACACACACACACACAATGTGTAGGTCACCATAGTCTTTTTTATATAGCCTAGGCTGTTGTAGGAATGGTTACCAGTACATTGTTTATAGTCAGTACGGTATATGATTATAGATATATTTGAACGGAATAACTATGTTTTTTTTCTAAGGACATATTAGTAAACCGTCAAAACAAATACATTCCATGAACGGGATAACTGTTTTTTTCCCCTAAAGACATCAGTAAACAGTCTAAACAAATAACGTCCATCAGTGCCAATAACGCACCATAGCCAGCGAGGCCATGGGATGTGACTTGTTAATGGGTAGGGCGCTTAGAGTAAAGAGTAATAATTAGGGTGAGGGTAGGGTGGGGTGGTGAGGGATGAGGGGCGAGGCGCAAAAGGTGTCCTGGTAATGAGTTGGGTAATGAGGAGCACCAGAATAAACGCCGCTCACATGCTAATCAGGAAGAGGTAGTGTGTGGGGGTGATATATGCGTGTGTGTATGTGTGTGTGTGTGTGTGTGTGTGTGTGTGTGTGTGTGTGTGTGTGTGTGTGTGTGTGTGTGTGTAGGCACAGGCGATGTTTATGTGTGAGAGGAGAGTGAAGAGATGGGAGTCAGGGTGGATGGTACCGTAGTTGAATGGAAAACCAGATGGAAGAGCAGATATGGGAGGATCGTAGGAGGAAGATGTGTGTGTGTGTGTGTGTGTGTGTGTGTGTGTGTGTGTGTGTGTGTGTGTTTATGAGTAAAAGAGAAAGTTAGTGACGGGAAGTGGTAGTTATGTGGACCAAATTGGGTGGAGAGTCAGTGGACGGGGTGGAGAAGGCAGTCAGTGGAATTTTAATTTTAAGAGTCGGTGAAGGGAGGCAATGAGAGGGTGGGGGAGAAGGGAGGCACTTGTGGATGATGTGGAGAGATAGTGGATGATGAGAGAGAGTAGGTAGGTGCAGGTTAGGTTGAGGGGGAGTGGACCGAGAGAGTGGAAGAGGCATAAAGCAGTGGATTGTTTAGATGTAGGATGGTGGATTGGGAAGAGAAGGAAGGTGTGTGTGTGTATGGTGTGAAAGAGTGTAGAATAGGTGAAGAGCTAGTGGACTGAGAAGGAATAAAGGGAAGAAGGTGGGTCTGTGGATTGTACGAGTGGGTGTAAGCTAGGTGGAGTGATGTGGACGTATAGAATGTGGATGAATGCAGAGAGGTGGATTGTTATAGTAACACCGGTATAGTTTATGTGGACTGAGAGTGGAGAGCGAAGGAGCGTAAGGATAATTTGGTAGCCTAGTGGATGAAGTCTCAGTGAAGGGATAGGGTAGTGGACTGAGGTGGCAAAAGGGGTAGAGTTGTAAATTGTTGGAGTGCCTGGTTGATGTGGGTGGATTCAGAGGAGAAGAACAGGAACGGTATATGGGTCGTATTTTAAGTGGCTTTGTGAGGTTTCGTAATACCTCTTCCTCAGCGATTCATTCTTCTCATTACACCTCATTGTCCTCATATGTTGTTAATGGAAAACTGTCTCAATGTTAAAGCGATATAAGTGACACAAAATTAATCTTAAATGGCGTAATAAGTAGAATAAGTTGAAGTGGAAATCATGCCACGAACCCTACTCTGTCCCCTAAAATATGGCCATATATTTCTGACTGGATAAGTGGAGGGGTAGCTAGTGAAGTAAAAGAGAGAGAGAGAGAGAGAGAGAGAGAGAGAGAGAGAGAGAGAGAGAGAGAGAGAGAGAGAGAGAGAGAGAGGCTATGCGGATTGAGGATAGAAGAGGTGAGGGTTGCTGGCCATTCAGAGTGAGTGTAGGTGGATGAGAAATAGAGAACTGAGTGGAGTAGACAGGTGGATAGATTACATGGATGGGTGTGTCTGATTGAAGGAAGTGTACCCCACCTGCAGTGGAGTGAGAGTGGAGGCGACAGTGATGGTGGAGAGGTTGAGTGGGCAGACCATATGGGGAGGAGGAAGGAGGGTCGTGATTATTGTTGATGTAACGTAGCTGGACGGACAAAATAGTATGGAGAGGGATTTTCATTTTCTTTCTTTCTTGTTTACTTACTTGCTAACTTACTTGCTTAATTTCTTCCTTTATTTGTCTTGTTTTTAGGCGTTACCGGCACTTTACATCCTGGGCTATTATTAAATCCCTAAGCCAGGATGGCCTACGTCATTTTACTTAATGCTTATCGATACCAGACAGTTATGTTCAGGTTAAGTATAGGTTTCCATCTCGAAGGGTAAGACATTTTTAGGAATCTTTTTTATGTATTTTTGTCGCTACCAGTCGATAATATTTAGCTTATTATTATTATTATTTTTTAAAATTGGAAGAGGTAGACAGTTTTTTACTTTCTTATTTTCGCTACCAGACGATTTTATTCAGCCTAAATTGACCTTTCAGTCTGAAGGGATTCGATACAGCATTCATAAATCTCACTACCAGCTTTTTTTTTTTTTTTTTTTTTTTTTTTTTTTTTTATTTGTGTCCGACTCTGGGCATAGGCTTTACAGCCTGCTATCAAGGCCCAGCAGTCCTCCTACATACCATACACCTCTACATGTCACCACTTCGGCGCTAACACCCACCGGCCATATTGAATACATGCTAGGGCTGTCTCTTACAGGACTGGTGTATTGGTATTAGCGGGGGTATTTTTACGACATGTCGGCGGGTCTTCTGGCAGATCAGTAAAGCCTGATTTAACGAAATTCAAATCCTTAAACTGTTCCCTGCCCCAGCCGGGATTCGAACCTGGGTCCTGGCTTTCATAACCTGAATAAACTTACTTGAACGCAGCAACAATAAGATTTAAAAAAAAAAAAAAAAATCCTCTGACAGACAGGGTTAAGGCCGGGTGTGACGGTACGGTTCTAGACTAGCTTAGCGGGAGTGTTTCTGTATGTTTGTGGGTCGTAGTGAAGGTCAGTAAAGATTGTTTTGATGAAGTAGGCCTAATTTGAAGCGGTTCCTCTGGCCAGGCCAAGATCTGTGTAGGAGTTTTATGATCAGCAGTCCACTCTTATGCCCCCTGATGATGGAGGACAGTTAGGATAGTCTGAGTAGAGAGAGAGAGAGAGAGAGAGAGAGAGGGTAAAATTGTTAGATACGTTTGAAGGTGGAGGGCTAGAGAACAAGATATACAAGTTAGAGGATGTAGGTGGAAGGATGTAGGTGGAGGAACAGAGGATGTAGGGGGTGGGTGGGGTTGTTTTTGTGTGGGTGGGATAGGTCATCCCGACGCCATATTTATGAGGGGCGGCACCCTTGTGTGGCCGGTAGAGGGTCCTGTGTGTGTGTGTGTGTGTTTTGTTGTGTTGTTTTGTGTGTGTGTGTGTGTGTGTGTGTGTGTGTGTGTGTGTGTGTGTGTGTGTGTGCTCTGACAGTGAAAGTTGCAGAGTTAGGCTGTATGCTGGTACGGTAGCTACTGTATCTAGTTAGACCGCGTTTTGAGTGTACATACGTCAACATTCCCCTAGCCAGTCTAGCCTACTTGTGTAATTTCCTTTTTCTTGTTTCTGGATCCTATACGCCCGTTTAAAATAATGGGAAAGTTGTTTAGAATGATGATGGTGATGATGAGTGGTTTGGGTTGGACCTGCTGGTATTGAGGAGACATGCTTAGGTCTGTGGTTGTAGTGTGAAGAATGTGGAGTTGAAATAATATCTGATTAGCAGTAAGCTTTGAGGTTGAATATAGTGTGGTTGGAGTGAGACCTGGAGAGGGGTGTGAGGTAGCTGAGTGGGACTTTTTGTGGGGTTGGATTGGGATCTGGAATGGATGTGGATTTGGAGGGATCTAATGAAGGATAAGAGATTGGATTAAGATCTGGTATGGATATAGGATTTGGGGACGCGACCTTTGGGAGGTTAGAGTGAGACCTGGTGGGGTTTAGATTGGAACCCATTTTGAGGTTGGATTAACACGATGTGATATGGGGTTGGTGGGATATCCGATGATTGTGGTTGGGGATTTAAGATTGCGTGGGGTTGGTGTGGGGTTGCGTGATAATGGTGTGGGATTATGTGAGCTAGGTGCGGGGTTACGTGAGATTTTTGTGGAATTGTGTGAGATTGGTGTGGGGCTGCGTGAGATTGGTGTGGGGCTGCCTGAGATTTTTAAAGGATTGTGTGAGGATGGTGTGGGATTTCGTGAGATTGGTGTGGGGCTGCTTGAGGTTGGTGCTGTGTGGTTGGAGTGAGGTTGGTGGTGTGGGGTTGGAGTGAGTTTGGTGGTGTGGGGTTGGCGTGGGATGGTGAGCGGTGGCACATGAACCAATATTAAAGGGAGTAACACGGTCGCCACCGGCCCTCTGATACCACCGCTCTTAATTGAGTCACCCCCATCCCCCCTCCCTCCTCCCAGCCAAGACCACCATAGCAAGTTGGAGAAATGCGTATCGGAAGTTGGAGATGTGCGAAGGAAGTTGGAGAAATGGGTAGGAAGTTGGAGAAATGCGTACGGTATCGGAAGTTGGAGTAATGCGTAAATACGTAGGGAGTTGACGACATAGTTTTGGGGATAGGCTGTACCTTAAGCTGTGTAAGAGAGAGTTAAGAAATACTAGCTAAGAAGTTAGAAAAATTAGGAAGGTATAGAATTTCGGAAGCTGGAGAAATGCGTAGGACATTTGGGAAATGCATATAGGGTTGGGGGAACGTTTAATAATGTGGAAAGTGTTTATTAACTCTGAGAAATGCTTTAGAAGGTGGAGTAATGCATACGGGGTTGGGAAATCCGTAAGAAGGAAGTTAGGATGTAGGGAAATGCGTAGGAAGGATGAAAAATATTTAGAGCGGAGAAATATGGAGACTAAGTGATGGAAGGCCAAAATAAGGAATTGTCCACGAGGTTTGAGAAACATGTTAGAAGCTGAAGCAAGGTGTACCGTACTAATGCCACTTATGTATACTCCCTCCTCGCCTAACTAGAGCCCATCTGATGCCATCTGCCGCTTCTCAGGCTTCTGTGTTCGATAATCTGTGACAGTGTTTCCTGGAGTGTTGGGGCCAGTCACTTGGTGGTGAGTAAGGAGCAACAATATGTCTGTTTTAAGCGAAATAAATAGAAAATAGCCAACTGTTACTCATCAGAAGGTCAGTTCACCGAATTCTTGTAGCAGTACATTTCTAGTTCTGATTTTCATAGAGTTCAGGTGAAAACTAACAGACCAGTAATTCCGTATGGTACCAACCTACGTGTTGTAACTTCGCAAGTATCTCGGACATTCCGCCCTAAGATTGAAATTCCACGTAAGATTGGCCGTTCGTATGCCCAAATCCGCCCCTCTAGCAGTGTCGTAGGATGTGTTGTGGCTTAGTTGCTGACATTAACCATAATCATTTGGGTTAAAGTTCCTCATAAAGTAAGCTGTCCGTAGGCGCAAAGTGAAATTTGTGTTAATATGAGTTATAGCTTTCCTAGTAGCTACCAGTAGCTTGTATATATCTCTGTAGTATTGAAACTTCTTGTAAAATTGGGTTTTCTAACTCACAAATATTGCCACATGATATGTTGTGACTTTCTTGGTCGTTTATGTACTTATTCAGGGTAGAAGTCCACGTTAACGTTCACAAGGAGGAAATGTATGTACGGGTACTATTCGTGATATACTACCACATGATTCCATTTAGCTTAGGGGAGGTTATCTGAATTGGAAGGCTAAATATAGCCTTCATATGACTCCTTCACTACTAGGGGACTCCTGTAAGTTGAATATACGGTAATGGTCTGTTTTGTAGCCAGAACTGGCGAGTGAACAGAGCCTCCCGGTGTGCACTGGTAGATTTAGTGTAATTTTTCTGCATTACTTCTGCCCATTAACGATTTTAGTTTGGTAGATCTATAGAAAATTTCTGTACTTAGTTACCCAGAATTAATAGCTAGTAAATTATTGATATACCGGTACCGGTATGTTTCATTAACCCCATAGGCATAACTATAGTTCATTCATCTTAACTTAGCGAAGGATTTCGTCCTTTCGCGGCCTATTTTCCGTAGGACAGTGCCAGAATAAGACCCAGAACAGCAATGCCTCCATTCTGTAGCATTTTTTCATGACTAGCAACATGTGCTTGTGTTATCCTTGTCTTTTGTCATACCGGTAACTCAGAATTCAGGATGGTGGGGTGGCAATTTTAGGCCAAGTTAGAGAAAAAGCATTCTAGTTTTGTCGCTTAGTACCGGCGTTGATCTTGTATTCTTGCAAACGTCATTGTTTGAGAAGTCTCAACCAGTGAGAGGGTTCAGGTGCAGAAAAGCGATGAATGTTGGAGCACGACGTATGAGGTTGGAGAAGTGCGTATGGTATGACTATAAATGCTTACCATAGCCAATATGGGTGTAGAAAGGAGTGCCGGTAGTGTAGTGAGAGGAAACGTACTGTATAGGTATTGGCATGGAAGTTAGATGTGGAGGGAGGAGTGGTAGGCCTACAGCAGGGCGGATTAGGGTGGAATAGAGAGAAAGAGAGAGAGAGAGTGTGTGTGTGTGTGTGTGTGTGTGTATATATATATATATATATATATATATATATATATATATATATATATATATATATATATATATAAAGTACGAAGTCACCCCTGTTCATTAAATCGCATGTAGAAGCAGAATATGGAGTAATAAGAATCATCGTAGTGAAGATGTTAATAGACAGCTTAGTAAGGTATGGTGAAGAAACGTTGGACTAACGGAGAAATAAGGGTGGGGTGGGGGGAAGAGAAAAGAAATTAGAGAAAGAATGAAGGAAGCCTATGACACATTGAGCATACATAGTCTCCAGAGAACTTGTGCAAAATTTTCATTGGGATACATTCTCCTGAACTGAATGAAATAGTCTCGTTTGCCAATATAAAGTTCTTCAGCTTAACAGTAACTACCAGATGAGAGGTTATTGGCAGATAAGTTCTAGTGAGGAAAGTAGAAAACAACTAAATCACTCATTAATTGCTCACATTAAAGAAGTTACGGGCTGTTATTTCCTTCGAGGGCTGTTAGAGAGAGAGAGAGAGAGAGAGAGAGAGAGAGAGAAAGAGAGGAGTTAACATAGATAGCTATGTAAAGTACACATACTGTACATTACAGTCTTTTTTAGGTTGCCTGACCTTAAAATATATAGAAAACTTAGATAGTAGGCTCCATAATTACGAAAATTGAAGATTTGCAGGAGATTAGAAGCAGAACAGGACTGCAAAAGAGAGAGCAAGAAACAAGATATTGTATAGGCGAAAGTAGTGGAGGCGAGGTAGTGAAGGGTCAGAGAATGGACAGATAGGTATCATAGATAGATGGACAGACAGACAAACAGAAGGAGAGACAGATAGATAGGATGAATGAAGTGAAAATACAAGCGGGTAGAATGAATATATGTAAAGCATAATAAAGGATATTGTTTAATTCTTGTAGTGTAGGCGAGTATATAAAAGGTTAGACGGTAAATAGATAGATACTATAAATATTATGAATAGGTAAATAGATATACCGTATATAAAAAGATGGACGAGGTGGATGAATGAACTGAGAATGCTTGAGGATAGAATGAGTTTATGTAAGTCACGATAATTGACATTGTGATGCATTGGTGTAGTGTAGGCGAGGCTGTAAAAGGGCAGAGGATACATAAATACCGTACCGTATATATATAAATAAATAGACAGATATAAAATGATAAACAGGTAGGAGGATGGATTAAATGAGAATGCAAGAGGATAGAATGAGTTTATGTAAGGCACGATAAAGGACATTGTGAAGCGAAGTGTAGTGTAGGCGAGGTTGTAAAAGGTCAGAGGAGCGAAAGAAGGTCACGAAGGATTGCTGCCGTGGTGAATCCTTTGATATACGCCCACGGTCTGTCTGCTGCAGAGAGAGAGGGAGAGAGTATAGTGTCGTCACATCCACACATACGGTACACCAGGAGAGAATGGAAAGGGAATTTAGACCGCGACTCTACGCAGGATACATACGAGCATATCAACACATAAATATCATGGCTACATAGCTTACTTAAAATACATTCGTAGATCATTACACATACATAGATACATACATACATACATACATACATTATATACATACATACAGTACATAGTACATTATATACATACATACATACGTACATACACATACATACATACATACATAGAAAGGTCAGAGAAACGGGGAAAGGTCAGGAAGGATTGTTTTGAATCCTTTGTCGGCTAGACGCCCACGGGATCTGTACCCTACATACATACATACATACATACCGTACACACACACACACACACACACACACACGGTGACATTTAGTTACATATTGTGCATAACCTGCCAAGCCACATACATACATACATACGGTGCATACATACATACATACATACATACATAGCCTGTATAGCCTATATTCATCATGGCAGTCATGTAAATATATCCCGCATTAATATACAGTACATTCCGACACATACATACGTATACTGTGTTACCATACATAAATGCATTCTTAAACACTCAGTTTCACACGCAGCCGCAGTGGTGTATGAGTAAGGTCACACACACACACACACACACACACACACACACACACACACACACACACACACACACACACACACACACACACACACACACACACACACTCTCTCTCTCTCTCTCACACACACACACACACACACACACACACACACACACACACACACACACACACACACACACTCTCTCTCTCTCTCTCTCTCTCTCTCTCTCTCTCTCTCTCTCTCTCTCTCTCTCTCACACACACACACACACACACACACACACACACACACTCTCTCTCTCTCTCTCTCTCTCTCTCTCTCTCACACACACACACACACACACACACACCCGTGACCCTGACCTCTCTACATGCTAGTTTTTTTTTTTCCATCTCATACAGACGTGAAAAATATTAAATCTTTGTATTCCCCAGATTTTTGCCCTCTCTCTCTCTCTCTCTCTCTCTCTCTCTCTCTCTCTCTCTCTCTCTCTCTCATGCAGTGGGTTTACGTATTTCCTAAGCAAACCATAATGTAATTTTGTGAATAGTGATATATTGTCGTCTACGTGAGATTTAAATTTTGGTACAGTAATACAGAATCTTACTCTATGTTCCTTTATAAACGGTACTGTAGTTAACATCTGTTTATATACATATAATTTATTTATTCAGTATTCTTATGATACGGTATGAATTGTTTTGTTTTTTAATACTTTTAAAAGCAGAATTTAGTTGTTCGAAAAAGTGTAAAGATTGTTTTTTTTATTGAGGAAAGTAACTACAGTACGGTACCACGCTCTTAACTTTAATAGCCTAGGTATGGTTCATTATTATTACGTATGCTTATTGTTGTTCAGAATACAGTACCATTCTTGTACCAAATACAGTAGATGTGATACTAAAACACAGTAACGGTACGATATCAAATACAGTAGCGATAGGCTGTGTGGTACCAAAAGGCAACATGGCACCAAACTCACGTAGACTTGCAGGAAATAGATTATTATCTCTAAGTAGTTGTTTACCGTACGGTACTAAGTTGTCTACATTAACAACACTAAGTAGTAAAAGCAGTGCCGGTGTCTACAATACCAAAATGCGGTAAGCTGCCTAGCTCTCTCAGAACTGCACGAGATTGCGTACAGTATATAACACATTAGTTACGGTACTGCGCATAGCACTGTATTACTCTCTTTTGTATAAGTGTTTATGGAAATATTTGCATAGTTCAAAAAAAAAAAAAAAAAATTAGATTGTAACGATAATTATGGCAATGAAAATAGTGGAACGTTATTATTATTATTATTATTTTTATTATTATTATTATTATTTCAGTTGTGGAAACTGTATTGAGCAAAATATAAATACAGTATATAAAGAAAATCTTAATGCGTGATGTGTAAATTAAACTGGAAGGAAGAGGTGATACAGAGTGATCCTTTTAAGTTTAGCCTATGTGAATAGGCCCTTGTGTGAGGCCATCTTTGCAGGAGGCAGTGTCTGATAGCAAATACCGCAGCTAGATAGTGTGTGGAACATTGAAAGTATGTGTGTATCGCAGCGGCCAGCTTGCACACGCATGACATGTGTGAGCAAGTTAGCTAGGGTGCACACGTTTGAGACGTGTTACTGGTCCTGAAATGTACCGTGGGAAGTAATATGAAAAGATTTTAACCAGTTTACTTGATAAACAAGTTTATATAACTGTTTTCTGTTATCTAAGATCATTTAGTTTCTCATCACTAATGTTCATTCTGATTTGATTGTGAAGTGTCTAGTATTGCTACTATATGAGTGAAGACAAACGAACCTGGTATATAAAAGCAATTTACGCGCAGCTTAAGCTCAGGAGAGTATAAATTTGGCTCCTAATCCTTAGAGCTGAGGGACGCTACTTCTTGTAATATAAATATAGCCTACCGGTACGGTACAGAATGGATACAGAATCTATAATGGATGATTTGTACAGTGTTTCTCCAGTGTACTCTATGGCCTGTTGACACACACACACACACACACACACACACACACACACACACACACACACACACACACACGATTGCTCCTCCAACTACTACTACTACTACTACTACCACTACCGGGTTGTAAGGCAGGTTGTGCAGGGAGTCCATCGGCATGCAGGGTGGCCTCTTATTACGCTTCGATCTGGAGGGGCAGGAAGGTGGATTGTAGCGTGCCTGGTGCCAGTAATACGCCCTGCCCTGGCACCCCCTCCCTCACACTACTGCCACACTGTACATCAACCCTGTACCCCTTGTTTGTTTTAGCTATTACACCGCCTGTATTCTTTTTGATGATAGATGGTTTTATTTAGTTATATATCAACACTACTACCTACCCTGTCATCCCTTCTTCCCTCACTCTGCTGCCTCACTTTACCTTTTAGCCGTTTGTTTTGTACAGTCACTGTGATGTTTATTTTGTAATGTCATTTCCATCAACACACGCAGCACTATATCCTTCCCTGTCCACACCTGTCGTTTCCTTCCTCATTTTCCTTCCTCTGTATCAACAATATTCCTCTTGTTTGTTTTAGCCATCACACTACCGATATTATTGTTGTTGCTGGATATTTTTTGTCGTATATTAACACTATTACTGTAGCATTTTCCCTCCCACTTCCTACATCGTGTATTGCTTCACTCTACACCACCACCGTACCGCTTGTCTGTTTATGGCATTCAGGACCGCTTGTATTGTCGTTACCATCAGGCGATTCAGTTCACCTTCTTTCTTCAGTTTTCATCACTTGCTGTCCAATTTTTGTCCCCTCACTGCCATTACATCTGTTTATTTATCGTTGCTTCTGCCTGGCGATTATGTTCATCTGTAGCGTGCCTAGTGCTAGTAATAGCCCCCCCCCCCACCATCTCTCTCTCTCTCTCTCTGCACCAACATTATAGTTTATTTCTTGTTTGCTAAGGCCATTTTTTAGTAGCTATTGTGGTATATGTTACTGCCAGACCATTTCTGTTCACCTAAATTTTTTCATCACACACCACCAAACCGGCTGTTCTCGGCATCCCTTGTTAGAGTGTGATTATCGGCATAGGTCTATGTATCCTTCAACTACCATGACGTACCGTATTTTGTATTTTGATTGAGTCGTAGAGAAGCCAGACACACTTTACTCTCATCATGGGCTCCACCTTTGACACTCAGAAATTGGGGTCTTGTGCATACCTTCACGATCTGTGCTTTAAGAATACCGTATGACTTGTTAGTACTCAGGTGGTGGCGTGCGAGGGTGTGTGCGGGCATTTCTTAGCGTGTGAGAGTACTATTGAAGCACCAAGACTAGCGGTACTTTAATCCCGTCCTCCTCGTAACTCTTTTATTCTTCTTTCTCTGTCCTGTCTTCATTTCTCCACCTAAGCTGATTAAAATTATTTGACTGTAGCATGACTATGATTACGAAGGTATCTGACTGAAAGGATTATGAAGTCTGTTTTTAGTTCTAGTAGAGTTTCTCTAACCACTTTACAATGAGAGGCATCCCTTAAGCTGAAGAAAATCTTTTTGTGGTAGATTGAAACACGTCATTGCACTGAAGAGGTTAATTCCACTAATTATATAAGACCTCTGAGATAGCCATAGCATATCAAAGTATATATTGTGTTATATTTCGTTCTCCTTAATTTGGGGGAGAATTTCATCATGCTGAAGCTTATTTCTTAAAGTTCAGTGACAGAATAAAACAATACTACGTCTCTACAGTACATCCTTTCCTGAGCACTTCCTAGCACCATATTCGAGTGCTGATATCCTTTTACAGGTCTGCATTTAAGGAGGAATGACATTTGTATGCCAAGTTAAAATGGGCAAAGTAGGCCTATACCTGTAGTGTATAAAATAGTAACTAGCGTGTAAGGGAGTGTGGAAACATTTCATGGCACGTGGAAGTAATACTGAAGCACGAACACCTTCAGCACAGTAGCTTAACTTTCGCCCTTTGGACACATTAACCCCTTCAAATCGGCGGCATTGTTTGTACTTCATTCTTGCAATCTTAGGTAGTTTAAGATCTCGTACGGAAGGGATTAATGAAAGCTCTTTCCAGTCCCATCGGTTCGAACAGCCTCGCCTACAGTGAATGAAGTCGTCTGGAGATAGCAAGAATGAAATGAGAAAATATGTCCTCGGTTTGGAGGGGTAAGTTATTATACACCAGCTAACACAAGATAGTATAGATCTGCTGAGGGGAGTTCTGGTAGTCAGAGAGTGGAAAGCTGTCTCGGTAAACATTTGGCCACTAAAAATTCCCTCAGTTGAATGAAGTGGTCTGGATTTAGCTTGAGTTATATACAGGATGACCCCCACCCCTCAGGCGGTCCCGAGTTCCTTTATGAAGTATTTTAAGTCACTTGGACGTAAATGAGTCGTTATTTTGTGGTCATGGCAACGAAGGTGGTTAGAACATGGTCTAAAAAAATAATAATAATATTTAACTTCCACGACCATATTGTACGGCTCATCACACACTTTATTACAACTCATTCCTCTCCTTTATTGCCCCATATTCTTTTATTACCCTTAATATCTTACCTTTATTGGACTACTTTCATGCTTACCTTTCATACCGGTAGTTTTCTTTTGTCTCAAGCCATACTTCAACAATATTCATTGTAGTCTGTCCTTGTATTTTTTCATTCATCGTACGTAATTTTATCATTGTCATCATCTAGCAGTAAATTAAAGCCCATTTATATATACTGTATATATATATATATATATATATATATATATATATATATATATATATATATATATATAGATAGATAGATAGATAGATAGATATAGATAGATAGATATATATATATATAGAGAGAGAGAGAGAGAGAGAGAGAGCACAAACAAAAAATAATGATAAAGATGTTAAAGCACATGTGGACATACCGGTGCATAGCTTTTTTAATGTATTTATTTATTTATTGAGTCCGTTGTAAGTTGTTAGATTGGTAGATTGACTTATGGTTTCCGGCCTTGACATGGCCATGTCAGCTTGTCAGACCAGTAATAATTGCTGACCATAACATGACCCCACCAGCTTCTCTTGAACCATAGCTGACGAATGCTTTAACTCAGACTAATAACAGCAAAATAAAACCTTAACTTTCGCCATACCAACAATAGCTGACAGTAACAATAACAATGTGTGAGTAAATAACAGTGTTTGAACCCGTAGTTTTTCCATAACCAACAACAAGTGACTATGAATCCTTAGCTTTCCTCACACCAATATCAGCCTGCCTGACCCTAACACTCTCCATTTTTTTTTCTTTTCCTAATAATAGCTGACCCTGAAAATATCCTACTAGCTTTCTTGTAACCAGTAGCTGGATTAATAAGGGGGAATCAGAGAATGTCTTTGGTTAATTTACGGGGGGGCTTACCAAGTCGGAGGTCGCAAAGTGATAGGAATTATGAACGTGTGGCGTGTGTGTGTGTGTGTGTGTGTGAGAGAGAGAGAGAGAGAGAGAGAGAGAGAGAGAGAGGTTATGAGATACTGTAGGTTGTGGAGCAAGAGTCTGATGGTTCTATTTCCAGGAGAGAGAGAGAGAGAGAGGTTATGAAATCCTGTAGGTTGTGGAGTAAGCGTCTGATGGTTCTGTTTCCAGGAGAGAGAGAGAGAGAGAGAGAGAGAGAGCATTGTGAGGCTATGAGACAGGGTGTGATAGGGGTGAGTGTCTGGTGGTTCTATTTCCAGTAGCCAGGCACCTCAGGCTTCTACCTTATCGACCCGTTCCCTCACCTCACCCCACCTCCCTCACTCTACCGCCACTCTACCTCACTCTACCGCCATTCTACCTCACTCTGGGGGAGGTAGAGAGATGTAGAGAAAGAGAGAGGAAGTTTGAGGGAAGGTTGAGATAGGTAGGGTTAGGTAAAAGAAGGTAAGGTGGGGTAGAGGGAAGTAGTGTTAGTTAGAGTGGGATGGAGTGAGGTAGAGGAAAACAGAGTGTATGAAGAGTGAGGTAGAGATAGATGGAGGAATTTAGAGTGGTGTAGAGTTACGAAGAGAGGCAGATTAAAGGTGTGTGTGGGTATATGGAAATAGTGTCTAGAAAGAGAGAGGGAGAGAGAGAGAGAGAGAGAGAGAGAGAGAGAGCAAGGCAGAATCAAGTGGAGTTAGGTAAAAAGCGGCAGAGTTAAACTAGAAGGACGTAGAGAGGAAGTAGAAGTGAGGTAGAGTTCGATAGGAGGAGGTTGAGTGGGGTAGAATAGGGCAGCTACGTAACATGAGGTAGAGTTTGTTGAAGAGAGGTAGAGTCAGGTGGCTTTAAAATAATGGTAGCAGCTGGTGTACGGGGACGTAGAATAAGGTAGAAGGAAGTAGAGTTTGGTACGGGGGAGGAGTGGTGTAGAGTCAAGGTAAAGTCAGGTAGAGTTTCCCGCTAAGCCTGATAAATGGTTAGCCTCCCCTCTTTCACTTTCATCATACATCATTCTCTGTCTGTCTCTCTCTCTCTCTCTCTCTCGCCCTTCCTTCATTTCCTTTCCCTTCTCTTCCTTCCCTTCCTTCCTCTAGATTAATTTATTTCTCTTCTTCTTTCCCGTCTCTTAGGGTCTTGCCTTTTTTCTTTACTTTTAAAATTCTCTGTCCTCCTCTTTTAAGTATCCTTTCTCCCCATCATCCCCCTCCTTCCTCTCTATCCCCTTCCTTCCCCATCCCCACTCATGCTTCGTCCTCCCCATCCCATTCCTCTTTCCTCTCCTTCCTCGTTCCTGCCATCCTTCCCATTCAGTTTCATCCCCTCTCTACCCTTCCCCTCCCCTACATAGCTCCACATAGCTGCTCCTGACCCTTTCTCTCCCCTACATAGCTTCATATAGCTACTCCTGGGCCCTACCCTCCCCTCACAAATTCACTTCATCGTGTTCTCGCCCCTCCACTCTCATCACAAATTACTATTTTCCCCTTCCCCTCCCCTCATTTCCCCTCCCTCCCGTGAGCTTCTCTCTCTCTCTCTCTCTCTCTTCCCATCCTCGTCTTTCTCTCCCCATCCCCACGTCTTTCCTTCCTCCATCAAGTTTTTAAGTTTCTCCCTCCCGTCCTTCGCATCTTGCCCCGCTGTGCTTCCCCATCTCATCTATCGATCCCTTGACTCTACCCTTCCCGTCCTCTCCCCTCTCTCCCCCCTCTTAAGCCTTCTCTTCTCCCCGATCCCTCCCCCTTTCCTAAATTTCCCTTTCTCCCCCCCCCCCCCAGTTGTTCTGCAGTCCTCAGCCTTTCCGCTTTCCTTGCCCTCCCCTTCCCAAGCCTGATTTTCTCCTTCCCTACTTATCCTCCCCCTCCCCTAAGCCTGATTTTCCCCTACCCCTCCATCCCCCTCCCCTCCCTTAAGTCTTCTCTTCTTTGATCCTAGTCTGTTTCCTCCCCTCCCATAAACAGACTTCCCCTTCCCCTCCTCCGGTCTTTTCCCCTGTCTTTCTCTTCCCTCCCCTCCCCTCCTTTCAGCCGTAAAGCGTTTTCACCCTTCCTCCCCTTTTCCATTTCGCTTTTCTCATACTCCAGTTACTGTTTCCCCCGTTCCTCTCTGAATCATTCCCCCCCCAACCCATTCTCTCACTTCTCCTATGCCTCGCCACCCTCTTCCCTCCTCTTTCTCCTCCCTTCACCTCCTTTACTCAGAGTCTTCCCCTACCCTCCTTTTCTCTCACCTAACCTTCCCTCTCTGTCCTACTCCCTCCCGCCTATCCCCTCACCTTAAATACAAAGGGAGTGCAAACGAAAACAAACAGCAACGTATCTCCCTGGTCCTTTCGAGGCCGTTTGATATAGGATAGGTGTAACTGTTTTTATTTCACTCCCCATATCTCTTCTCTCTCCCTTCCTACTCCGCTTCTTTCCTCCTTTCCGTTTATCCCCTCTCATAAGCCTTCCTCTCCTTTCTTCCTCCCCTTTCCCTTCCCTTCCGTATTCTCTCCCTCCTTCTCCTCCTTTCCCTTTCCTTCTCCCACTCTCCATCTCCCTTCTCCCTTTTCTTTCTTCTCTCCCTCCCTCCCCTTCTTGGACCGGAATGGAAAGGCGATGGAGCAAGAATATTAGGTTTTATGACGGCATCTGACAAAAAGGGTGGGGGTTGGAAGAGAGGAGGGGAGAGGATAGGGAGGAAAAGGAGAGGGAGAAGGTGGGAGGAAGGTGGATGCCATGAGAGGTAAAGAAAGGGGAAGAGGAGGAGGAGTAGGAGGGATGGAGGTGAAGAGGAAGAAAAAGGGAGGGAGGGGAGGGGAGACGAGGGAAAAGAGAGGGAGGAAAGTGAGGTGTGGGGGAGGGAAAGAGTCAGTAGAAGGTGAAGGATGCAAAAGGGAAAGGAAGCGAGGGCCGGGGAGGGGAAAGGTCAGAGGAAGGGAATCGGAGGGGAAGGAATGGGAGTAGGCGGACGAGGAGGAGGGGAACCAGACAGAGATTGACATGAAGAAGGAGAGGAAGGTGGAGTGGGACAGAAGGAGGAAGCGGAAGATAGAGGAGGAGGAGGAGGAGGGGAAAATGGGGAGGGGTAGGAGGAGCAGGGGGAGAAAATAATCGATAGCAAGAAGTTGTTGAATTTAGCCATGGGAGGAGAATAACTGGAAACAGAAAAATGTTCCCTAGTAATGAGGAAGAGGAAAAGGTTGAGTAAAGAGGAAGAGGGAAAGGACGTCATATTTATTTATATTTATTCTTCCTCATTGTCTGTCTGAACTCACACATATTCTTTTCTTTTTTTCCAGGTAAGGACTGGAGCCGTTGATTCCCTGGTGCAGCTTCATCATCCGGCAAGTGAATGTGTCGTTGTGTAGGTATTTGTGATTTCCAGGCTGTGTGTACCTTGTGTATTTTTAGTGATACCATACGATAGTTGCTGGAGTGTGTGTGTGTGTGTGTGTGTGTGTGTGTGTGTGTGTGTGTGTGTGTGTGTGTGTGTGTGTGTGTGTGTGTGAAATATATATGTTCAGTTACGGACCATAACATCGTACCTTTTTATAGATGAATAATATGAACTCTTACATAATATTCCGAAAAGCCTGTTGAGTTCGGAGGATCACCTCTCAATGTTTTGAAATTCTTTGTTCAGTGTATCGTAATTTATCACAAGGAAATGGATCGATAGTAATGTCCGCAACTGTACAATAACAAGACATCAGTGTGAATAGCCTTTCTGCTGTAGTTAGTCTATACTCTTTTCAGACTATCTTGTTCTAAAATTTCATCAGTTTGTATCTTATTTCCCCGTAGCTCGATGGCAGAAAAAGACGGTACCACAGCTCCACAGTCTTTCCATTGCACTTCTTCATGACTAGCATCAAGTCCAAGTATTAATCTCTTGCTGCAGCTCAGTATCAAGAGGGAGGGGTGTGAATTTTAGGCCAAGTTAGAGTAAACAGGGTATAGTTTCAGTACCGTACCATCCAGCATTAGGAAGTGATGCCAGTACTTCTCTTGACTAGCCTATATACACGGTGGATTGTATATTGCACCCCCCCCCCCACCTGATCGTGCATGCTGCGGGCACTGCTCAGTCTCCATCCTTATACATTACCGTACCTCTACCTATCTTCTCTCCATCCTTGTTGTTTGTCTTCCCCTCCGCTTGTCTCCTTCTGTTCTCTTTGTTTGTCATCTTTATCCGTCACTCATTCCAGCCTCGCATATTCTCTAGCCATTTACCTTCCTTTCATCCTTCTATCTTCGCTCTGTCCTTGTTCTCGGTGTCTTCCCCATCTCTGTTTCTTCACTCCAACCTCCTATCTTCTCTCTAGCCTTATGTCTTCCTTTCATCCTTCTGTCTTCTCTTTATTCAGATTCTTTGTGTCTCCCTCATCTGTTTCTTCCACTCCCTCAGTTTATCATATTTTTCAGTCTATAATAACTCCTTCCTCCAGTTTCCTCTCCTTCTTTATACCTTACCTCAGTCATTCTATCTTTTCTCCATCCCTTTTCTTGGTCCTTTCCTTCTCTCCACTCTCTCTCCTTATCATCGGTATCAATCTCTCATCACTTCATATCTCCATATGGCCAGACCACTTAAGTACCGTACAGATAATTACTGGGTTGTTTGTATGCTGATGAATGGTGAGGTGTGTGTGTGTGTGTGTGCCGTTAATTAGACCCAGGATGTAGTATGCTGTTGTGAGTGATAGTCACGCGTATCTTAGTGCCGGTAATTATCTCACCTTCACCGCTTTATCTCCCATGAAAAAGTGTAGAAAAATAGTTTTGCATCAGAGTAGTAATTGTAGTAGTAGTAGATATTTATATTATTATTATTATTATCATCATTATTTTTGTTATTATTATTATTATTATTATTTTTATTATTAACATTATCAATATTATTTTTGCTGTACCTATATATATCACTGTGTGCTTATGCTGAAAATAACCCAGGTGTTAGTAAGCTGTTAAGAGCGATAATTCCAGCTGCCCTCTTAATAATCTCACCCTTAGAGCAGAGTCGTGTGTAATGCCGTCAGAAATAACAGCAAAAACAACGTATTCATCTCGTCTGCATATTTTCGTCCCCGAGTCTTACGCTTATATACATTTGCAGATGAGGAAGCCGTGTAATTATTGGAAGTGTAATCAAGGGGAGAGAGAGAGAGAGAGAGAGAGAGAGAGAGAGAGAGAGAGAGAGGGAGAGAGAGATGTAGGAAAAAATAAGAAAGGGAGGATGGGAGGGATGGAGGGAGGTAGACAAAGAGGAAGCGAAATTGGAGAGAAAGGGAACTAAGAATGGAGTGGTAGGATACGAAGGAGAAGAGAAAGATTAAAGTAATGGTTGGCTTAGAAGGAAAGAAGCAGGAGGATGAGAAATAGGACTGGCAGACTAGGAAGACTCGAGTAGTAGGATAGAAAGATAGGGAGGAGGATGCGAAAGAGAAGTGGGTGGTTAAGGAGGAGAGAGAGGAGGCTAAGAGAGAGAAGTGGTAGGGTGGAAGATTAGAAGTGGAAGAAGTACGAAGATAAGCGAGAAGAGTTTTAGGTTTGGAGGATAGGAAGTGGGATAGGGGGCAGGATGATGAATGAGGATGTGAAGTGGGGGAGGGATAAGGATAAGAAAGTGGAGTGGTAAGAATCGATTGAACGACAAAAAGAAAGATCAAGAAGAGGAGGATCAACAAGGATATGAAGTGGGAGAGAGGGAGAGAGAGAGAGAGAGAGAGAGAGAGGAGGAAAAGTAGGTGGAGTTGTAGGATAGTAGGAGGAGGAAAAATAGAATAAACAAGAATAGGAAGTGGGAAAGAGAGGGGGAGAGAGAGAGAAAAAAAAAAGGTGATGTAGGCTTGAGAATTGGATGTGAGAGAGAGGATTATGAGAAAGGTGTGGTAGGATAATGAGGACAGAAAGCGAGAGAGGGAAGAGGATAAAGAGAGAGAGAGAGAGCATAAGATGGAAAAAAAAAATAGGATCAGGAAGATACGAAAGGATAGGAACTGAGAGAAGAGGCTGAGAAGGATGAAAGATATGTTGAAGGAGCCCATGGGAGGCCACCTGGTAGCAGCTTTGATCTTCTGCACAGAGAAATTGGCTGGGGGGCCGGAACACGCCACTTAACTTAATCATCATCATCATCATCATCATCATCATCATTCGGGATCAGAAGGTTGGATGTTCAGAGATTATAATGGTACAAAGCAGGGTAGATTTTGAGGGGAAGGGGTTGGAAGGAGAGAGTTCTTTGTGGTGGACTAGGCTAGATGGGTTTTTTATTTGTGTGTGTGTGTGTGTGTGTGTGTGTGTGTGTGTGTGTTGTGTCATAGTATTTAATATATGATGCAGGAGAGAGTTCGTTGTAGTGGATTAGGCTTGATTTGTGTGTGTGTGTGTATGTGTGTGTGTTTTTGTGTATGGTATGTCGAGTGTGTGTGTGCTGTGGTAGACTCGTGTGTGTGTGTGTGTGTGTGTGTGTGTGTAATATTTGATGCAGGCATTGAGGCAAAGGGACGCTGGGGCATTTGGTAGCTACACTTGATTACTTAGCCAGACATGAGAGAGAGAGAGAGAGAGAGAATGAGAGAGAGAGGGGGGGGAATACCTTTGTGTGTGTGTGTGTGCGCGTTTAGCTTTGCTTATCGGATTGCTAATCTTACAATAAGAAGTCTTTGTATTGAAAGTACCGGAATAACATATTGATATTATGTACAGTAGGCCTACCCATTTCAGTACAACAGGAGAGATGTTTCGTACGATAGCTAAGATGGATGAAATCGTGTGATGGTAATAAATAAATAAATAAATAAAACTGAATTCCCTCGCGACTGAGGGTAACCCGAGATTCATGCCTAACTACCCTCCCGGATTTGAATTATGTTTATTCCACTGACCTTGACCTTTGACTCATGACCTTTCATATTCGAACTTGACTTGGATGGTAAATAACAAACAGTGTATATAAAACGAGGTTTATGTGAAAAGCATTCAAAAGTTATACTCCATTTCACCAAGTTTGACACCATCAGTGATGTCCTCAGTGCCTGTAGTGTTCATGTAAATCCTCTGCACTATATATATAGGTAAACCTTAATGTTTTACCTTGAGAACTAATATATAAAGGCAATACAAAAAGGTATATGCAGTATTGAGGACCTTTATCAATGCTACAGGTGTTGAGGACATCACTGATGGTGCCAGACACAGTGAAGTGGAGTATACTGTAGAGCCTGAATAGACGGGCAGTAATATATCATCATATTGTGTTGTACTGAAAGGATTGACCTCGTGCTCACAGGTAGCCAACCTGAGCCGTGATTGCCTTACCGCACTTACGATAACTGGGACATGAAATACTGATGTAAGAGTAAATGGAAACGTCACGTCTACGTCGTTACCTTGAGGACAATGGTGGGTGCGGCTGGTGTGTGCTCAACCTAGCACACAGAGTAAGAACCCACCCCACCTTACTGTATCTGCCTCCTCCACAGGGTAACTCCATTACCAAGAAAACATTTTCTCTTAGCACGTCCTCGTTGTTTGTTACCTGTTGTTAGTCTGAGTCCTTATGAACTGTTAAGTCATCAATAAGATACGCCATATTGTCACCAAAGGTCATATTGGTACATAAAAAATTGATGAAAAATTAGTTCGCTAATTTATAGCACTAAATCCATGAACAAGGTGTGGTGGTTTTGAATACGCCCTTGACATGTAATGTGGAGCACCAGTCATCATAAGAGACTTCGAAAATGAGAGGCTATGTAAAGTCTTCATTACGAGATGTCTCACTTGCGCTGGGGAAAAAAAAAAAAAAAACAGTAAGAATATACGAAGTCCCTGAAGCAAAATGATTTTGTTTGGTACTATCGGTAAGAAAATTAAGCTTCGTGAAGACACCATTGCACTGCTGTGGTCCTTGTTTGAGAAGGGCTTGAAGGGCAGGTGATTAGCTGTGCAAAGTCCGAACTGTAGTATGTTTGGCCATCTTAGGTTGCGTTAGGTTAGGGTTGGTTAAGACAGCGTAGGTTTAGCTTAGGGTAGGTTATGATTGGCAAGGTTAAGTTGTATTGGTTAGGCTAGGGTTACCGTTAAAATGAGCGTACTAAGAGGATCATCTCTCTGTGGCCTTGAAAGCACTTGAGGAAAGTGAAGAAGGTAATACAGTAAGAGAGAGAGAGAGAGGGGAGGTGGGGTCCCTGCTACATACCAGTATATCCAAACTGTAGTCGAGATAGGCGCCTTATTTTCCCGTAAAGTTTAAGTTAGGTTATTGTACCAGGTTAGAATATATTGACTTAGCAAAGGTGACCGATATATATTGGTAGATCATCCATGAGAGGACTTGAGGGGAGTGAGGGTGACTTTGTAAGGGGTTATAAGCAAGTAACTGATACTGAGTTGCTGTGTGCCGGTGTATTGTTGGAGCGGTGTTTACTGTGGTGCTGAGAGAGAGAGAGTTTAGTTCATTTGGCATACAACTTACTATAGCATTTTGTTTTCCATACGCTCTCTCTCTCTCTCTCTCTCTCTCTCTCTCTCTCTCTCTCTCTTTTCTCTTCTCTTCTCTTCTCATCGCTTCTCTTCTCATCTCTTCTCTTCTCTGCTCTGCTCTTAATCTGGCCCTGTCTATATAAACATCTTAAAAGCACTTGAATATATTATCGCCTCTCACATAAGCACGATGTTTGAGGATGGGTGGTTGAGAGAGAGAGAGAGAGAGAGAGAGGAGGGGGGGTTGTATAGCCCATTTAATGAGTATATGCTGCATGTAGCCTGTGTGTATGTGTGTGTGTGTGTGTATACCGGTATGTGCATGTATGTGAACTAACGTGTGCATGTGTAAACCCATCATAAAACTGCACCGTAACACCTGAGCGCACACACTCTTCCTTTATTTATCATCCTTTTTCATTTTCTCCTTTTTCTCTATTTTTCCCTCCCTCCACTTTCTTTGTATATTTTCCTTTGTCTTTCCTCTTCCACCTTTCCCTTTCCTCCTCATCTCCCTCTCCTTTTTCCTCACCCTCTGTGCATGTCTTCCCCTCCCCTCTCCCTTCTGTCCATCTCACTTTTTTCTCTGTTTTTCTTTTTCCTTTTCCTCTTTCCCTGCTGTTTTATTCATGTTCTGGTCCTTCTCCCTTTTTTCTCTTCCTTTCCATCCTCCCTCCTCCCCCTCCTGTTTGGTCTCCGAGGCTCCATCTTTTTCACTCATTTTTGTCTTTCCTCCTTCTTTTCTCCCCCCTTTCCCCCTTTTTTTTTCTCCATATCTTCCCAACTCACTCCCTTTTCTTGTCATTCCAGATATCTTCTCCTTCTCCCTCTCTCCCTTCCCCTTCCTTTTACCTTCCTCCCCCATCCACTGTTTCAGTTTCCCCTCCGTCGTCTTGTTTCCTCGTATTCTTAGCTGCTTTCATTTTGCCTTCTTTTCTCTTGCTTTTAGCCTTCCTCGTCTCATATTCTCGCTGTCTTCCTTTTCTTCTCCGTCAGATTATCCTTCGTCCTTTCTCTCCGTCCACTAATCCCATTGCCTCTCTCCTTTCCCCTCCATCTTATCTCGTTTTTTGATGTCCCTTCTCTCCTCCTCGTTTTCACCCTTTTGCTCTCCATCTTATTTTTTTTTTTTTTTCCGCCTCCTCTCGTTCATCCCTTTGTCCTCTCCACCTGATTTTTTTTTTTTTTGTTCCTTCTTTCCTCCTATTTTTCATCCCTTTGTCCTCTCCATCCATTTCCCTCCCCCTTTTCTCTCTCTCTCTCCAGTATTCCACCTCCCACTTCCCTCCTTCCCATCTACCCTCCTTCCATAAGCTCCACTCCCCTCCTCTCCAGCTTCCCTTTCTTCCTCATATTTTTACTCAACTTTTTTGCATCATCCTTCTTCCCTCCCTCCACCAAACCCGTCTTTTTTCCTCCCTCTCACTCTCCATCTTTTGTCCCTTCCTCAAGTTCAGCCTTTCCTCTTTTTCTCCATCTTCCTCCTCTCCACTAATCCCCTTCTTCCCCCTTTCCCCCACCACCTTCCACTAATCCCCCGCCAAAAGATAAGTCCGCTCAGCGCCACCTTTTATCTTTCATCCCCAGATTCCATTTTACAGGATTTATTGTATTTTTGAACCGCCTTTTTATTTTTTTCAACTTGTGTATTCACGGTCAGAGCTCCCCCAGATTGGAAGAAGGAGATTAAAAAAAAAAAAAAAGTGGAAGGATGGGGTAGGCGATTGAAGTAGAGTGCTGAGAAGAGAGATGAACCTAGAACAAGGGAGAGAGACTAGGTGGTGTCGGTGAGAGTTACGGTGGTAAGGAGAGTTAGGCCAAGAACTAGGTGGGGGGGGGGAAATAAAGAATGATAAAGAGAGACGGGCCAGGAACAAAGGCGAGAAACAAGGTGATGAGATGAAGGAGTAGACTAAGAACAAGGTAAAGACTGAAAGGTGAAAGTAGAATTGACAGAGAGGCAAGGTAAGGTAGACCAAGAACGAGTTATGTAAAGACTGGATGGTGAGTGTGAGATAGGGTGATGAGACGGAAAGGAAGAATAAGAACCATTATCTTTTTTTGCGCTAACTTAGTGGACCTAGAATTCCCGTATCTCCAGCTTCAGTACAGAGTTGTAGTAGTAGATCAACATTAGTGGTATGCTAGTCACGAAGAAGTGCAATAGAGATAAGCTGCAACAGGATAGTAATCTGGGCCAAGATGAGGTTAAACGACTATGAGTGGTTGACTGGATGAGTATGTGAGAGACGGTATCATGGGAGGAGGGATAGTTATTGAGTACGGAGAGAAGTTTATGTTGGTTCCCTGGTGTATTTACGGTCAGTGTCCCCAGAATGGAGGATGAAAGGCTGACCAAAAGCAAAGTACAAGGACGGAGTAACCTGATGAGTACAGTAATGGATATGAGGGAGGATGATCATGCTCTCATACCAGTATATGAAAGAGGGTGGTGTGTCTGGGAATGAGGGGATCCTGATACCAAGTAGGGATAGAAATGTCTGTAAATCCAATTCTTGTCCCCTCTTCATCCATACGGTGTCGGCCAGCTACCACAGATAGATAGAGATAGGCAGGTAGATAGAAAGATTGGCTGATGGACGGATTCACTAATTGATAGCCTAGGCCAGATAAATCGATAGATACCGATATGCAGTATTTTTTTGAGTGGTGTGATGTTCTGTTCAGTATTCTGTTTGTACCGGTATTTTTTTTATATTTGTCTGGTATTAGTTTTGTAATTTGCGTGGTATTAGTACTGTATAGTATTGGTATTATCTGGTAATATCAACGGCAAATATCACATGTTCATTACTTGTATTCTCTGGTCCGGTATTCTGGAGACGGATATTAGTCTTGTGTGGTATTGGTGTTATTTGGCAGTATTGTTGTTCGAGATTTGTACTATTCGGTATTGGCATCGTCTGGTATTGGTATTGGATGGTATTTGTTTTATGCGTTAATTGAAATATCGTTGTGTGTTTCCAATGTGGCCATATTTCAGATTCTGCGAACTTATGACCAGGCTCCCCGAGTGATATCTTTTGTGCTCCTTTGTGCTCGTGTTCCGTATGCAGTGTTACCTCTCTACGTGTTCCGGATACGCTTTTATACGTCTTTTCCTGTGTGTGTTCTGTATGCTGCGATCCTCGTCTCTGTTTGGCGTATATTTTTTCGTCGTATGGTGCAAGGCCTCGGTATGGTGTTCCGCCGTGTTCGTTTGTCCCGTGTGTTCCGTAAGCCATTTCTCTTGTGTTCCGTATACTTTTTGCGCTACCGCATGCCCTGTGTGTTCCGGATGCTGCCTGCCGTGTTCCATCTGTGCTCCCAATACGCCGTTTTATCTCCGTGTTCTCGTTTTGTTTTCCCTCTGCCTTGCTGTGGTGTTCCCTTTCGCTTTTCTGTATTTCGCCATTTTCCCTAGTAATAGTAATACCGATAATAATAATAATAATAACAATAATAATAATAATAATGATAATGATATCGGAAAAAGTAGTGCCATGGCGATGTTCGCGTACGGTACGTGTGTGCTCGTGTAGGTAGAAGCGTGTGCGTGTATCGGTGTGTGTACGCGTGGTGATGACGTCAGCAACGGCCCTGTGTCATATAGGAGAGGGAAATTTCAAGCCGAGGAGCTGAATGCCTGACATAGGGGAAATGGGGGCAGGCGAACCGGTGCACACATACATACATACATACATAAATACATACCCGGTACTTGCATACATACACATTGCACATACATACTCGTGGACAATAAGCCGTCAGATATTATTATTATTATTATTATTATTATTAATATTATTGTTATTGTTGTTATTATTATTATTATTTTAGCCCCTTTCACAGTCCCATTCCTAACGACACACACACACACACACACACACACACACACACACACACACACACACACACACACACACACACACACACACACACACACACACACACACACACACACACACACACACACACACACACACACACACACACACAGGACAGGAGCGTCTCAGAGCGACATTCTTACAGTGGAGGGAGATGCTGGACAAACACGTTTATTACTCTTCCTTCCAATACCATCCCAACCAACCACCACAGCCCTTGCCACAGTACCACACTGCACCACACAACAACACTACACTATACTACACTGCACCACACCACACCACACCACAGTACACCACTTCTGGATACCATATTACATCACTGATATTACACTACACCACACCACACCACACCACACCACACCACACCACTTCTGGATACCATATTACAGCACTGATATTACACTACACCATACCTCAGCGTCCTATACACTACAGCACCCTACCGCACTGTACTACACTAGGCTGCATATTACTACACTACACTAAGCTTCACTGGTGCACTTCACTGCCCCTGGTACTTCACAGCCACCATTCAACCATACCAAAACCACGCCACACCACAACCACTACTGTAGGCTGCACTACCAAGACACCACCACAACACAATATTCTCTTAATTACACTTCTACATTACCACATCACTCTACCACACTACACCACACCACATGCTACCATAACCAGACCACACAATACCACACCATACCAGTACCACATCACTTTACCACACCACACCACACCACACCACATGCTACCATAACCAGACCACACCACACCACACCATACCAGTACCACATCACTTTACCACACCACACCACACCACACCACATGCTACCATAACCAGACCACACCACACCACACCATACCAGTAGCATTAGCCGCCACCCACTACCACCACGACAGGACGTTAGCAGCTCCCAGCATACCTCACATGAATAGTATTGGGTTTCTGGTTGTCGGTGAGGCTGAGGGCAGGGGAGGGGGTGAGGGGAAGGGAAGGGAAGAGGGAGAGGAGGCAAATGGCTAAGGGAAGAAGGGTGGAGGTGAGGGGGAGGTAGAGGAGGGAGATGGCTAGGGGAAGAAGGGTGGGGATGAGGGGGATGGAAGGGGGGGAGGGGACAGAGATGGTTAGGGTAAGAGGGGTCAGGAAGGAGCGGAAGGAATCGAGTGGGGAATGCAGAGAGGGTGAGGGGGGTGGGAAAAGAAAGAGGGGAGGGTGAAGGGACGGTAAAAGGAAGGGAGAGGATGAAATGAGAGGGGAAGGAAGAGGGGAGAGAAGGGGAGTAAGAAGGTGAGAGGATGCGGGAGGAGGAAAGGAAACAGATGGAGAGGATTACTAGCGAAGGGAGGAGAGGGGGGGTGGGATGTAATGAGGAAAAAGAATGAGACGGTGAAGTGAAGAATTCGTGGAGAGAGAGAGAGAGAGAGAGTGAAGGAAAATTTATGAGGAAGCGGAAATGAAGGAATGAGTCGGTAAAGTGAAGAATTCGTGGAGAGAGAGAGAGAGAGAAAGGGGGGGGGAGTGAGGGAGAATTTATGAGGAAGCGGAAATGAAGGAATGAGTCGGTAAAGTGAAGAATTCGTGGAGATAGAGATAGAGATAGATAGAGGGAGAGAGAGATTTATGAGGAAAGGAAGTGAAGGAATGAGATGGTAAAGTAAGGAATGCGTACGAGTAGAGAGGGAAGGAGAGAATTTGAGTGAATGTTTATTTGTGGATGTAAGTTTGTATGTACTTCAGTGCGCGCATGTTTATTTGCTTTGTGTGTGTGTGTGTGTGTGTGTGTGTGTGTGTGTGTGTGTGTGTGTGTGTGTGTGTGAGAGAGAGAGAGAGAGAGAGAGAGAGAGAGAGAGAGAGAGAGAGAGAGTCGCAGAAGAAACCGTAAGAAATATTTCAAGGGAAAAAAATTCAGAAAATATATGTAGGCTGCTGTATTAATTAGTTATGAATCCAAGGGAAGACACACTGTATTATGTATTAAAAATTTGTTAAGGTGAATAAGAAAGAAATAAGCAACGATAAATGAAGGTGATTGAATACACTGTGTAACACAAAACTGACAGATGCTTTCAGAGTGAGTTAATAGGCCAATAACTGAATAAATGATAGTGAATATAGGTCTGTGTGGATTATAATTAAATGATACGGGTAGTGAAGAAGATAATTATAGTAAGAAGATTAAAGTAAATATTTGGTTACGAAAAAAAAATCCTATTAAATTACCTTGCTTCCCTAGAGGCCTAATTAAGTGGGTCTGGTATTACTTATGAATAGTGAATGAATAGGTTCGTGAATAGAGGAGTTGTGTGGATAAAACTAGTGAATAAGATTGAGTATAACGTTAGCACTAAAAGTAGCAATGAAGGAAGAAAAACTGCTGGCGAATGTAAGCTGGGAAATAAAGATACGGTAATATAGACTAAAATGGTAAAAATTGTAAAGAGTAACTTAGGCCAGTTAAAATGAATACTGGAACGATTCTAAATAAAAAATACCCAATGAATAAATTGATAATCTTATATACTGAATCATAAACAAATTAATAGGAATGATTAATACTGGTATAATAGATTGAAAAAAAAAAAAGAAAACATGAATAGAAAGTAATAAAAATGAATGATACAGTTATAATAGACTGATATAGAAATGAATAGAAATGAATGAGGACAGTGAATAAAGTGAAGCATTTATAACAGTAGGATTCCGTAGAGAGCCAGTTAAAGGATGACCTAATATCGTTCACTGTTCTGATCGTGGTCTGGTTTGTTCCTGTTTAACCTCATCACTGCGAGGACGTCTTAGTTTCTTCTTGCTGCCTACGGACGAATTTTTGTTTATTTATAATGACGGCGTAGCTTGCATGGGTCAGTATGTTCCTGGATATAATGGAATTTTCTCTCTCTCTCTCTCTCTCTCTCTCTCTCTCTCCAGTATATATTCACTATAGTTCAATTGTGAAGTGTGGTGTAGCTATCCTAGACCCACCTTACACACACACACACACACACACACACACACACACACACACACACACACACACACACACACACACACACACACACACACACACACACACACACACACACACACACACACACACACACACACACACACACACACACACACACACACACACACACACACACAAAATGTAAATATGGACCCAGAATCTCACACACTCCATGCACTACCGAGAAATAGAGCTGGGATGATGGATGGATGATAGAGTAGGCTGGGTAATGGTATCAGAGGCAGGGGTGAGTGTCCTGCGGTACCCTCAGTGTTTTAAGTCCCAGTGCCCATGCCTCGGGTTCGTATATTTCGAAGAAGGGAAAATGGAAGTGACTTGTATGTACTGATAATACGGTATTGCAGTAGTGATGTTACTGCCACGATACCCTGTTTACCAGTGTACTAGTTAAGGCCCAGATTGCTTCAGCCTTGGTACCGGCAGTAGCAGTCGTAGCTAATAAAGTGGATGTCTTATTAGTACGGTAGGTGCTTGTGGTAGTAGTAGTAGTAGTGGAAATAGTAGTAGTAGTAAAAGTACTCTGCGCAGTCTACTGTTACTGTTATTATTATTATTATTATTATTAGTAGTAGTAGTAGTAGTTAGTAGTAGTAGCAGCAGTAGTAGTAGTAGTAGTAGTACTGTGTTTTTTTCTATTTTCTCGTGTGTTTGGGAAGGAAGTATGTGGGGATGGGGGTGGTGGTAAGGTTGTATGAGGGAGGCAGGTCGTTCATATGGCCATTTGTCTATAATTTACGAGTGTGCTGAGGGAAAGTGCCGCTAAAGAATGATTTGTGGCGGTTACTGCAAGAATGCCCCCCCCAACACTCCCCGCTACCCAGACCCCAACCCCCAGCTCCTCCCCACTACCCTGTCCTGTCCTACTGCTTCTCTTTTACTTTATTTCAGGGTAAAACACACACACACACACACACACACACACACACACACACACACACACACACACACACACACACACACACACACACACACACACACACACACACACACACACACACACACTACGGCTCTCTCTCTCTCTCTCTCTCTCTCTCTCAGGTTATACGATTTTGTTCACCTTGTTAATCTGGCTTGTCATCCTTATTTACCATCTCCGTCTTTATATAAGGAAATACTCAATTGTCAGGTATGTCATCCATTTAAATCGAGACAATTTTTGTTTATTTGTATTTATTCATTTTTTATTTAATGCTTCAGCAAATAGCCGCGTTTTATTAGCATCTTGTCTGCGAAATAGCCATCCAAATCTGAATGATATTGTCTGATAGTACCATAGCAGGAATGAAACAGAGAAAGGCATTTTGTATTGGATTAATTAATGGAGACTTGTGGATCCTTTTAGAACGAGAATACCCCCTTATAAATACTATCGTGTGTTGAGGTAAAAAATAAATGCATAAAATAAATACGTAAATAAATAAATGGAAGACGTCCTCGTAGTGGAAGGGTTAACTGGAGGAGGGTTTGGTACTTTCCAGAGTGCATTAAACTTCGCCGTAATTTATCACAAGTTCCGAGCCTGCACGGGGAACTACAAACACCTGCACCATCATTAAACACCACGGGAAAGACTTTTTATATTTCTTTCTCCTTAGCTGTCTTTACATGATTTTATTCTGATCACGTGAGGCATTTCGATATGGAGGTGTGAAATATGTAGTCTTCATTAGTCTAATTCTTTCATGACAAGAGATTTCCTCTGTTGAATTTGTCTGGTACTAGCCGAGAGAGAGAGAGAGAGAGTCCTCCCACGAAAAGGATCAGCACAGCAGTTCGGTATTTCAGTGAGTATATGCTGATAAACTTCCCGGTAATTCATCACACGCCCTGAGAGACTGGAGGAAGAACTTGAAGCAGCTGCACCGTCATTTAAATCTCACGTGATAAATGCTCTCCCTCTCCCTCCCCTAATTACCTCGAGTGTTTTTATTTTGGTCCTCTTAATATCCTTCCTTAATTAGGTAAACGTGCCGGGTTTGCGTTATAGCCCTTCCCCTGCTAGACGTCTCTCCTAAAGCCGAATAAAAGTGAGAGTGCTAAGAATCGTCGTTATTATTAGTCATCGTCATCATCATCATTATCCTTCTCCTCCTCATCATCATCATTATTATCCTCCTCCTCCTCATAATCATCAGTATCCTCCTCCTCCTCCTCCTCATAATCATCATTATTATCCTCCTTCTCCTCCTTGTGCTCCTCCTCCTCATCACAATTATCCTCCTCCTCCTCCTCCTCCTCCTCATCATCATCATCATCATCATCCCTAATTTCGCCCCTAGAGATGGGATAGATACCAAGAAGTAAAGAATAACGTATAATGCAGGTAAGTCATGGCACCTCAAAGGGCAGGTTAATGGAGATTGCATACCACCTTCATTAGCGGAGGTGTCTTCTGAGCTCTGTAATATACCTTGACGGGAACAGTGATAAAATTAACCCATATGAAAAGTGACAATCTAAAGAGGTAATTATCAAGCCTTATTTTGAGATTCATTAAGCACAAGTTGTTATTAATATTTGATGCTCTTTGAATAGGCTAAGTGAAGATTGTTTAACATATGGCAAGCACCCTCGTAGCTCCATTGACGAGAGATTAGGAATTGTAGCCATCTCGCACGTCCTCCACAGTGCTTTGTCTCAACTGTTTGTGTATCGGCTAAGCTCCCGGAAGTGTGTATATTGCCCCTAATCATGGGTTGAAAGGTGTTAGGTGTAGTTTGGAAGTGTAGAAGTGAGTGTGTGTGTGTGTGTGTGTGTGTGTGTGTGTGTGTGTGTGTGTGTGTGTGTGTAAGAGAGAGAGATCGAGATCGAGATCCAAACTACAGTGTCGGTACTGTGTAAGACTGAAGAGCCTGATTAATAGTGTATGTGTGCTGTTGAGACCATAGCGTCGTGATGGGTACCAGCCTGAGTGTGAAGGGAATAATTAAAGGAGTGAAGAGAGTCTGTGTTCCTGTGAAGGAGAACCATAAGAGTGTTGGAGAGTTGAACCTTTACTAGTAGAGTCCGATGGCGTTTTTGCTCTATTATTACTACTTTTAGAGGATTTATGGCCTATAGTTTGTTATATGCTTCCTTCAGACGATTTTCAGTCTATACGTTGTTCTGTGTTTAGCTCCTTCAGACGATTGTAGGATATTTAGTTTAGGAGGGGTTGGATACAGCCAAGAGGGGTTAGATACAGCCTTAAGTATCCATTCCTATACAAGAGATACCGTATAGTTTAAGGTGAATAAAGACGCTTGAAGATAACGAGAATAAACTAAAATAAATATATCACAGGACAGGTGTAATTCAAGGGTACAGTGATTGATGTACTGAAAGTAAGTACGTAAATTATTGAAAACTGAGTGAAATGTTGACAGATGGTTAAGTTTTGAAGAACTGCGTTTTGAGTTATGAAGATTGATGAGAGAAAGAGAGAGAGAAGGGGGGGGGGGAATCATGGCAAGCTACGAGTATGGTGTTAGGACCCACCCGCATGGCTACGGTGTTAGTTACTGTGTTAACAAGGAAGGGGGGGACAGGAGTTAAGGGGGTGAAGGGGGTGATAGAACTAATGATGGGGAGGGGTGTGGGGTGAGTGACAGTGAGAGGGGAAATGAAGGACGGGAGGGGATGGTTTGAAGTAGGATGAATAGAGGGGATGAGGGGTGAAGGGTAGGGGAGAGGAGGGAAGGGGGGAAGTTGGGGAGAAGGGGAGTGAGGTTGAGTTGGAGAATGTGATGGACGTGGAAGGAGATACCGTATGAAGAGAGTGTAGAGGAAAGTGAGGAAGGGTAGGAGGAAGAGAAGAGGAATCGAAGGGGAGGGAGAATAGGAGAGAGTGAGAGCCAGAGAGGGGAGAGAAATAGGAGATTGTGAGGATGAGAGAAACACAAGAGAATTGGAGGAGGTGGGGGGTGGGGGAGGCAGAGAAAAAAGGGAGTGAGGAAAAGGATATTAGAGAGAGAGAGAGAGAGAGAGGAGGGGTGGTTATGTTGCCCAGACCACCACCTCTTATCACCCACATCCTTAATTAGGAGACCCCCAGTTTCCTCACACCCTGATCCCCCTCCTCTTGTTGTTCATCCTCTTTATTTACTCTTGATCCTCTTTTTAAACTCTTGATCCTCCTCTTTTATTATTTAACCTCTTCTCTAACTCATGATACTCCAGTTTCTACTCTGATCCTCCTATTCTTAACTTTCTTTGCTGTTGCCCCTTTCCTTACTCTTTGTTCTCTTCTTTAACTCTTGATTCACGTTACGTTTGATCCTACGCTCTGTTAATCTCTTCTCACTCTTGGTCCTCATATATATCGCCCGGATCCTCTTCCCTTACTCTTGATGTTCTTTTCTTACCGTTCATCCTCTTCTGTCTCATTCTTGATCCTCTCCCCAAACTTATGACCTCGTTTCTTACCCTTGATCCTCCTCTTCCCACTCCTGATCCTCTTCTGTCACTCACCGTCCTAGAATTTTTACCTTTGATCCTCTCCTCTAACTCATGGTCCTCGTCTCTTTCCTTTGATCCTCCTCTCCTCACTCCTGATCCTCCTCTCCTCACTCCTGATCCTCTTCCATCCTCCACTTTCCACTCCTGATCCTCTTCCATCCCCGTCTCCCCACTCGTGATCCTCTTCTCTCACTTCATAATTCCCTTCCCACACGCAGCTTCTCTTTCCACTCCAGTTCACCACCTTTTTTCTTGCATACCTTCACCTTCAAACCTTTGGCCTCATTCTCGCTTTCACCTCCTTTCCCCTCATTTCTCATTACTCACTCTCTTCACTCACTTTTTCTTCCTCCTTTCTCTCCTTTATTTTCCTCTTTGTGTCCTTTCTTTCTTGATGTTTTTTTTACTTCTTTTCCATTCCTTTATTTTATGACCTAATTCTGTCATTCAGCTTTTCCTCTTACGTTTCTTTACCCACACTGTCCACCCTTTATTTGCTTTTCTTCCCCAGTTCCTTTCACATATTTTCCTTTCCATACCACTTTACGTTATCTCGATCTCTTTACTGATGACCCAATTCTTGCTTTCCCCTCCTTTCCTCTCACTTTTCTTTACTCACTACGAACACTGATTTTTCCATTCCTCTACTGTCTCCTCTTTCTTTATTTTATTTTACGTAATTTCTTGCCCTTTATTCCTTACGGGATTCTTTGTGTTCACTCCCTTTACCATCACTCGTCTTTACTCACTGTGTCCACTTGTTTTATTTGTTCCCTTTCCTCTCCTTCCTATTCTTGTTCCTTCTTCCTCGAGTCCTTACCTTCCTTCCAGTCCCTTTTCTCCCTACGTTATTTGTATATTTTCACTTCTTTTTCCCTCCTTTCATTGAACGTAGCCTCTCAATATCTTCTCTTTTTTTTTTTTCCAGATTTACTTTTCTTTACGTCTGTATTGCTTTCTCTCTCTCTCTCTCTCTCTCTCTCTCTCTCTCTCTCTCTCTCCAATGATTTTCTTTAACTTTCCCCATTCCAGCCTCTCTCCCACCCATTCTTGATTCCTTTATATATTCTTGATCCTCTTATGTTTACCAGGATTATAGTTTTTCTTTCCTTTCCCCTACATTCTGGGTCACTTACCTATAATGCACATATTCTAATCTCTCTACCCAATCCTGTCTGTAATTTCTAAGCTTTTTACCCAGTCCTTTCCTTAGTTTTCGCCATGTCATTCTGTTTCCCTTTAACTTCTGTCTTATTTTCGCTCCTTATTAGTAACCTTAGTCTTTTTTTCCCCCTCTCTTTTCCTCGCAGTTCTTTTTCAGTCTTTTTTTTTTTCTCCTACATATTCTCATAATTTTACCCTTCCCAGCCTTTTTCTTCTTCATCCCAGCCTTATCTGGATACCCTTATATTCTTGATTTTTGCCCCCCCCACCCTTTTTTTCCTGTCGTTATTCTGTTCACGTTTTTTCCCCAAATTTTCTCCTTAATTTTCCCTTTTCCAACCTTCTTTCCCTTCATACCCATCTCATCTCGGCCCATTTATCATTATCTTAAATTTTTTCCCCTTCAGTTCACTTCACATTCAAGTTTTTCCCCTGTTTCTTTCCTTAATTTTCCCTGTTTCAATTTTCTCCTTCATCCTTATCTAATCTCAGTTTCCTTTAACCTGATTTTTTGCCATTTTCTCTTCAATTATTTTAACATTCTGGTCTTTACTCCCATTTCCTCTCCTCTATTTCCCCCTCTCCCAACCTTTTTGCCCTTCATCTCTATCTCATCTCGGTCCCCTCACTTCACCTCAGTCCCTTTTGAACTTGCCACGCACTCCCCTCAAAAGCCCTTATTCTTTTTACCGTCGCTTAAATTAAACGGTATGCATGTCTTCGCTTAGTGCAAAATAATGTGTTTGAATCCAGTGCCGGAAGAGTATGAGGTAGGAGAGGAGGGAGTGGCAGGCGGAAAAGAAGTAGTAGTAGTTGATGGAGGAGGAGAGGAGAGAAGGAAGAGTAGGAGGAGGAGGAGAGGAAGAAGAACAAAAGAGGAGGAGAAGAAGAATTAGAAGAAGAAGAAAAGAGGAGGAAGAAGGACGAATAGGAAGATGAGAACGAGAAAAGGAGGAGGAAGAGGACGGGAGAAGAAGAGAAGGATGAGGATAAGGGGAGGGAGAATAAAGGCGGCGAAAAGAAGAAGGGATGAGGTGGAGAAGGAAGGAAGAAAATGGATACTAGTGGGTGGATGGTCGTGGTAGGTTGATGAAAGAATATATAACAAGAGCCAAGAGGAGGTTCCCCAGTAGTGCTTAAAGGGGAACATGACAAACTGCCTTCACTTCACCAGCAAGCGATGTAGCCTATGTGTTTGAAGCAGGTGGTGGGGATGGGGGTACTGATGGCGTCCTTGTAACCTCGGGCTTATTCTCATCAGTAGCGCTCGTACTGTAGAAGTCGTCCTCGCTGTCAGGTCAGGGATGTTTTCCAGAATATCACAACTTATTCCATACAATAGGCACTGTGAACTTGGGGAAACTGGCGGATCAGCTTACAGTATCAGCAGCAATGGAACTTTTGCAGAATTATGTTGTATTTCATTGTGGACGTTAAATTTTTTTTTTTTTTTTTTAATTTTTTTATAACAAGGTCTTCACTGTGCCCTCGTTTCATTATCATTATTACGTTAGAACTGAGATTTTAATGGAATAATTATGGGCCGATGGGGGGTTGGAATGTAATATTTGAGGTAGGGTAGAAGTTGTGAAAGCTGTCCAAACTTCATAAGATACAGTCCCTACATTAACACTGCAGCGTCACCAACTAATACCCGGTAACCTCGTTATCATATTGTCGGAATATTGATTTGAATGGAATGATGATGAGCTTGTGGTGGATTTAATAGCTTTTGTGATATCCGTTGTAAAGGTTGGGAAAAGCTGCCGTATTACGCCTCAAGTTCATATTTTTATTAATTCTTAAATAGCACCATCCATTTATATTACAGTATATTGTAGAACCTGCGATTTGATTTGAATGAGCTGTGCGATTTGGTTGGTGAGGTTTGATTTTTTAATAGTTTGAAAAACTACCTTTGTTAAGACCAGTTCATACAATATCGGTAAGCTGCAATAAAACACTTTAAACCGTTTAGTTCGAGGGTTCCGCTCCTTTTATTTCACAGCTCACTGTGATATTCTGACATTAGATGGGGTAAAAAGTAGTCTTCATTAACACATTTGGGATGTTTTTCTTACATTAGTTTTGCTGCCACCAGACAATTTTATTCAGCTTCGGAGACTTGTTAAGCAGTTAGAGGGTCAAAGATCGGTAAAACGGAGAACCCAGTGAGCAGTGTCTAGTGCCCAGTGAGCAGTGTCTCATGGAGTAATAAGAATGTTGTTATTCCACGTATTTGGCACAGGTGGCATGCATGGGGGTGACAGTAACAGCTGTGTGTGGCGTAAACAGTGGCACTTGATACTGGCGGGAATTGCCAGAAGTGCCAAGGGCAGCAGTTGGTGACACCGTGACCGTTACGACCGGCATGGTGGGTGTGACGTCACCGGCTCCGGTCCTCTGGTTCTTAGTTTGAATTTCAGATCAAGTTTACCAGGGCGTATTTATGAATTTTCTTGAGCTTGAGTTCAGTTTAAGACTGATTACTCTTATATTTTTACCACTAGATATGCGAATAAGTAGAGTGAATAATCTGGAGTTCATTCGGTATATAAGATTGCATTTTAGTGCAATCACTGTATTTTAAAGCAATCTCAGTATCATTCTTAGCTACCAGACACATCACAACCAAACTGTAGTAAATATTAGGCTACTGAACGTAAGTCGTGAATAAAAATGCCTGTTTACACATTCATCTGCACTTATTCTGCTGCCAAGCTAAATATAAGCCAAGTTGTGTATAAAGTTGTTTATAAACTTATCTTCACGCATACAACTACTGAGTAAATGTTAAGTACAATATAATAACTAAATAATGATGTCGAATAATAATACATTTACATTGTGAAACGTGTATCTTAAAAAATTGGCTGAGATCCGTTATAAATGCATCTCTTGTCTAGTTTGAATTTCAGATCGTGTTTGTCGTGTTGGAAATTTAGCATTAGGAATGTGGGAGAGGGGCTTTGTAGCTGCGCCATATTGGATCTTTTGTTTCTTATTCTACATAAAGCTAAAAAAAAATCGTTCGGTGGTAGCTGAATAAATAAAATATGACGTACTTTGGGTGAAGTGTTAACCCCCCTCAGTCTGGTGACTAAATTGCTATCTTTCGACCTCCAGACGATTTTAGTCAGCTTAGGAAGAGACTTTTAGCGAATGGGTAAATGGAGGTTACAGTTTCCCTAACCTTCAGAGTTCAAAAAGTCTCTCCTTAGTTGAGCAAATTCCTCTGGAGATGGCAAGAATAATGAATAATTAATTAAATAAAATGAATGTTGGTCCTTCATTAATACTTTCCCTGCCAAAGTTTGAGTATCAGATCAGATTTATCGTGCTGTAAACTTACCATAATTAATGTGGTGGAGGAACCTTGCATTAGCGACACCTGTGTTTGACGAAGGCATTTTTGTTTTGGAAAACGTCGGCACTTTCAGGTATATAAGTATCATCATCGTCGTCGTCGTCATCATGATCGTTGTCATCCAGACTATGGGGAGTGGTAGGGTCCAAAAATGAAAAAGAAATAACTGATACAGGGCGAACTACCAAAATCTATCTAGTTAATTGAGGGCACACTTGATCAGCAACCACTCAGTCCCCCAGAATGCTGACTCCACCTCACACGCATAAGCACCACACTTACACTTAGGTGCTGCGTGAAGAAAACTGTTTGGTAGCAGTTGGAGTGAAACATACCTAAGTAAGTTACGTACTCTGGGTGAAGTGGCTGGCCCCTTATTCGGTGACTTAATTAATTTTTGCTATCACCAGATGGTTTTTACTGAACTTGGGGAGTCCAATGGTAAATGTTTTAAGTATTGTATTGTCTAATCCATCCAGTACAGTAGCAAATCTCGTGGGCTGAATAAAGCCGTCTTATGGAAGCAGCAAGAGTAAGCTAAAAACATGTCATTGAAGTGAAATAGCTTAAGTGAAATGCTTAAGCTCCTTTGTGCATGCTCTTCTCTGTTTACTTTGAATTTCAGATCCAGTTTATAATGCTGTAAATTTAGCATAAGGAAGGTGGGGGAGAAGCCTTGCATTAGCGACACCCATCTGGGAAGAAGGAAACGTGTTTTCGGAAACTTTGTCGCTTTTTGTTTTTTATTCTGGTCTAAGCAGGATTAAATATAGATGTCGTCCTTCAGCACCAGCTCGGTCTCCCTAAAGGATGATGATGGACTGCAGGAAAAGACAGCTTAACCTTGCAGTCCACCGGGTTCACGTCCTGATAATCCTAGGACATCCCCTGCTCAGTTTTTAATTCCAGATCCAGATTATCATGCTATAATTTCTACCTCAGGAATGACGAGGAGAAGGAGGAGGAAGAGCATTGCATTAGCATCACCTGGCTGAAGAAGAGAATGTATTTTCGAGAGCGTTGGCGCTTTCAGTTTTTGAAATTGGTATGCGGGTGGCGCGGTCGTATTTTTGCTGGGAGGTTCAGTGACAATTCTATTTGCGCTGAGTGTGACGTGAATACTCCCGGCCAGTGTGAATAGGAGGGAAAACTGACCACATACCCGACAATGTTGGTACCGGTGACGCTATTTTTAGTGAGGACTAGCAGTAGTTGCAAAACCAGGCGTATCAGAATGTGAACCCAGTGGCCTGTAGGCAGAAGTTGCTATTCTTCCAGAGTCCACCATCCTCTTTTCGGGGGATATGGAAGGGGGGTTGAGGGTCGCTTGTACTCGTTTAACCGGACACCTGCAGCACCCGGTCATATCGTTGCCATCAGTTGAAGTTGAAGGCATCCCTCTCCAGCACTACATTTAGTGAAGAAAAGTATGCTTACCGGGAAAGTTAATTTACCGTAGTTAATTATATATCTTTTCATTCCCTAGATTTTAGGGGCCATATATTTAGTACCAGTACGGTATACAGTATGTGTAGGGTAACTAATAGCTAATAATTTAAAATACATAATTCTTGTATATTTTCTTTCTAATACCAGCAGGAACATAATTTCATATCACTCTCATCCGTGCGCGAAAAATACTGATACCGCACGTATTTTTGTATTACCCCTCCTCCCATTTTTTTTTATTTTTTTTTTAACCCGCCTGTGAGGCTAGAGCACTTCCATTACACCACCAGCCTGCCTGTGATGGTTTGAGAGAAAGTAGCTAATGTATTATTGTTTAGCGAAATTGTTGTCACCATGAACACATAAGGTAAAACAGTCATAATATTTTTCAGTCGGAGAACGTTTTATTTTTTCTTTAAATTAGAACCTTTCGAGTCAAATTTCCCCTTCAGTCTAAGTCTTTTCGTAGCTGAATCAGCCAGTTTTCTGATTTACCCAGACCTGAATATAATAATCTTAGGATAGAAAGAATAAAGTACTGGTAGATAAGTCCCATCAGAGTTAATCCGGCCCTGGACTTACGGTTGATCCTGGTTGCTGCTACGCCAAGTGAAGCCCGAGGCGTAAGTAAACAAAAACAAGAGTGCAAGGACCACGTGGTACAGGCCGTTGTGACGTCACCAGATTCAAATCCCAGGGTCGGCGGCGGCCATCTTTGTTGTGCTCGTTGCCCCACACCCCACCAGCCCGTCTTCCCGCCCTTCAGCTGACGCCTCTCTCTCTCTCTCTCTCTCTCTCTCTCTCTCTCTCTCTCTCTCTCTCTCTCCGATATTTCCATTTTGTAAAACGTTAGATTCGTTAGTTCCCCTCCTCTCTCTCTCTCTCTCTTCCCGATGTTTCCTTTTCATAAAACGTGAGTTTTGTTTGGCTCCTCTCTCTCTCTCTCTCTCTCTCTCTCTCTCTCTCTCTCTCTGCCGAAGGGGGGAGGGGGTAGCAGCCGATGATTACGAAGGGAGGATGTCTGGAGAAAATTAAAGAGAGGGGGGAGAGGAGGCAGGGAGGGGAGTTGGGTAGGAGGAGATAGATGAGGAGGGGGGAGTGGGATGAAAGGAGAGGGGAGGGGAGTTAATGGAGGGAGGGGGAGAGGAGAGGTGGGGAGATGGAGGGGGTGAAAATATTAGGGAGGCGCCGAGCGAAGGGAGCTTTATTCTCGAGGGCTGTGGTGACTGGCTTCCTCATCGTCGTTAGTTAGTTATTTTTTCGTATTGCACATTATCAAATCCGTTTTTCCTCATGTATTTCAACTATCCTCCTGGTATATCATTTTCATAATTTAGTGTCCAGTGCCTGTAATAAAAAAGCAGATTAAGGTTCATGTTACCGCTACCTAATTTTTTTTGTTTACAATTATACTTGCTCTGTTGTGTGTGTGTGTGTGTGTGTGTGTGTGTCCGGACTGCCACGTCTGAACCGAACCGTGGCCTCCTTCGGATCTAACCTTGGCATCATTCTGGCCTAACCACTATATATTTTGAACCAGACCTTGAACCGGCGCAAGTTCCAGTTCAGCTGCGGGCTGGGATTTTTTTTTTTTTTTTTTTTTTCCCAGCTGTTCTCTGCCACTTACCTCTGTCTCTCAGCATGGCCCCTGTTGACTGTGTTCTTGGTGTGTTGCTGTCGCTGAGTGGTAAGATAGAAGAAATATTAAGTGAAATATCTTGGGAGAGTTTGTTTTTTCATATTTGGCATCTGAAAGTACTTTTAATAATGTTAAGAGACAGCCGAAAAAATTTTATCAACCAAGTATGAAATAACTGAAAACCAGGTCATCAAAAGCAAAAAGGTTTTAAAGGGAATAAAAGCAGATATCAAAAACATGGAAAAAAAAAAAAATACCACGAACGTAAGGAAAGCGCGTCAGGGAGCCTTCTAAGCCCACAAGGATATGTTCGTCGGAGGGAAGAGGGGGAGGTGGTGAGGGGAGGTTAATGATGCAGGTGTTTGGCGTAGAGAGTGAACGCACAGCTGAATGTTAGATGCGGGAAGTGGACCATTTATGCATGAGTGTTATTTCAGGTATTAGGTAACCAAGTACCGTAGCTGACATGATTATAGAGGGGTAACAGTGACCATCATCATCATCGTCATTACCATCTTCCTCCTCATCGTCATCATCCTTATCATCAGTTCATCATTATCAGTCATCCTTACCATCATCACTCATTTCTTCACATCGATGACGTATTTTATATTCGTGCAATCTCCAAACAGTTCTAATCAAACAGGGAAAGATTTCTCTTTGATAAGGACTTAATTAGGGCCACATCTAATCTTGATACTATAGATTTTCTGAAACTGAATTAAATAATCTGGAAAAAACAAAAATGAAATATAACTGGCGTTCTTTAGCCGAAGGAGTGAGCAAGACGAAGAAGCAGGTGGAAGAAAACAAAGTGAGAACTTTCAGGAAGGCCCATTGTGAGCTGCCTGTTTAGACGTGTGTGTGTGTGTGTGTGTGTGTGTGTGTGTGTGTGTGTGTGTGTGTGTGTGAGTGAGTGAGTGAGTGAGAGTATACTACAATGAACTATGTCTTTTGTACCATATATATCCGTTTATCCATCATTTTGTCTTGACCAGTTAGCCTAGGTATCCGGGCTAGAGTGCTTGGTGCAAACATATTCCGGTAGCCCAGAGGTGAGTGAGAAGTTGCTGTCCCTTGAGCGGCATTATGGAAACAGTAAACCTTGACCAGCCCTTGAATGCAAATCCGTATGGGCCACATCTGGATAAAGCACCGTAAGACTAGACCATCAAGTAGTAACTAGGACAGAATACGAACCTGTTTTGAATAGGATTGGTTGGGAAAGGCCATGACCCAATGTCTCCTTGGGGTTTTCCTGAACAAAATCATATGGGGGTAACCAGGATCAGTGTGTGTGTGTGTGTGAGGACAGCGGTGTGGTTGGGTAGATAACTTCAGAGAGCAGTGAGTGAGGGGAGTGAGGCGGTGGCAGTAGAGGGGAGGAGCGGCGTCTTAGTCATCTGGGGGTTACCATGACAACCACACAGTTACCACCTCGCCTATTTTCACACCATCACAACCCCACCAAAACATGTCCTCTACTCAGCTGAACTATTATGGCATTTTTAGAGCTTTCATACACCTTATTTACGATATGTTGTACCTTCGTTCAGTGTTTAGACCAATGAGAGAACGGGTAGGCTAGATTTTTGCAGAGGGAGATTGTGGAAACCAAAATGGAGGTGTTGTCCAGTGTTTGGGTCTCTGTCCAATGGTAAACTGAACGGCTGTGGCTGTTTTGATACTGGCTGCACTCTCCCCTCCCTTTTTTTGCCAACCTTGTTCGATTTTCCCTTTGATGTACGAAGTAGGATTGATCTCTACCCTTGAATTCATAGTATCCAAAATAGGTGAGTTGTCGGATGTGTGTGTGTGTGTGTTTGTGTGTGTGGGGTGGTGGTGCTTGGGTTGGGTTGTCCTTGAGAGCCGTACACTGCAACCTGATACTATGCAGACTGACGCTAATTCAAGCCATGTGTACGCCAGGCTACTGAACTCTTGCTTCAGTTCAAAAAATGCGTATACGGTATGACACTGACGATGATACCAATTGTAATTATAATAATAATAATAATAATAATAATAATAATGATAATAATAATTAATAAATGTTGGTAATCATAATAGTGTTTATGGTAAATTAGCGTAACCATTAGTTTGTGTTTGTGTTTTAGTAGAGATATAGAAGCAGATAAGTGGAAACATGGTATTGATGGCTTTAACAAAGAATAGTGTTATAACGATTCGACACAGGGTAACCAGGTAGGAAAAGTTGTGGAGTGTGGTGTGGTATATTGTGATTTGGGTATGATAGTATGAACATTATGTTAGGCGTGAAAATATGTGATGCAGTGTAAAGTGTTAGGTGTGGCAATTTGTAGTTTGTTCTTGGTGTGGGAAAGTGTGTGGGGTGTAGTACCGTAGTGTGTAATATAGCAGCAGTAGGTGTGAGCGACTAAGGTGAAACAAAGAGGTATTGAGGGATGGGTCACATACGGGTACCATATGAGGCGTGGCAGTGTATGATGTAGCTGTACGAGATTTACGATGTATGATGTGTTTTAGTATCGTACCATATGTTTATTCTTCACAGTTTTAACACACCGACTATGCGCACAACGTTAACAGTGCCACAGTACTCGAGGCAGTTCGTGTGTTGTGCCAGCTGCTAGAGACATCATTTGCCTCCCTCACAACGACTGAATTAAAAAAAAGAGGAATAGAAAAAAATATATAAAAAAGTTGCAACGACCAACTGAGGACTGAGAATTGCCATCGTCTATAAACAAAGCCTCTAATTGCTCTCTTTGGCCATAACGATCGTACTAGAGTCTAATTGAGTGGCTTGATGGTTAAGGGATTATGAAATGGTCGGTTTTGTTAGATTTTGGAATGGTAAGTGGAATTGGTGAGGGGGAAAATAGGTTCTTGAGTTAAAATAATTGTAGCGGTGTTTGGCAAGAACCTCCCAACACCCTCGCGTACTCTCTCTCTCTCTCTCTCTCTCTCTCTCTGTAGCATTCCCCTCACTCCCTCCCCTCCGTACTGACGCTTTTCCCTTCCCCCTCACGCTGCTTGCCTTCCCCCTCGCTCCCAGTATTCATCCTCGCCTCGCCCCTCATCCTCCCTTCTTCTCCCCCTCCCTTCCATCTCTTCTTTTCGCCGCCTCTCCCCTCTCCCTCGCTTCATGCCTTCTCCATACTCCCATGATCTTGACCCTTCCTCTCCCCTCCCAAGCGCCTCTCCCCTCGCCTTCCCCTGCTTGCCTTCCCCTCACAACCTTGCATCTAACCTTCACTGCCGGGAATCCACAACTCGCCTCTCCTCATCCCTACCGATTTCGTGCCATTCCTCCAAGCCTTCCACCCGCTGTCCTTCCCTCCACATCTTTCCTCTCCCTTTGCCTTCGCCTTTCAATCTTCCCTTCCCTTGCGTTTCTACCTTCTTCCCCTCCGTATTCCCCTCCCTGCCTTACTGTCTGCCTTCCTTTCCTTCCATCCCATTCCCTCCCTCTACAGTTCCCTCCCCCAACTCCCCTCCATCGTGGCCCTTCCTCTCCCTTCCGCATGATCCTTTCCCATCTCTTCTCTCCCCATCCTTCCCCTCCTTTCCCCTTGTTACTACCCCATCTCGTCTCTCCTCATCCTCATCTCCCTTCGCTTCCTCGCCTATCCTTCAGACTGGCCTATTTCTATCGTGTCCTTCCCGTCACTCTCTTCTTCCACTCTCCTCCCCATTCCCATCATCTCCCACTCGTCTTCCCACTCTACTCTCCTCTCGTTCAAACTGGCTTTTTTCATATCGTGAGCTCCCCTTTTCGCTCATCTTTCCCTGTTTCCCTTCCTTCTCTTTCCTCTTCGCCTCTTCACCGGCTCCACCCTCGTCCCTGTCTCTTCTGCCTTTCCTCTCTTGCTCCCCTTACTCTGTCCTTTCTCCTTCCCTGTCGTTTCTGCCTTTCCCCCTCCTCCTCCCCTTCTCTCCCCTCCCTCCCTTCATACACGGTCTTCTTCCCAATACCTCCCTCTCCTCCCTGTCTCCTTCCTCCTCTCTTCCTTTTATCCTCCGTTTCCTCCCGCCTCTCCCCTCATTCGTCCTCACCCTCGTTATCCCTTCCATTATCCTCCCCCTTTCTTCCCCCGTCTATTAATCTCTCTCTCTCTCTCTCTCTCTCTCTCTCTCCATCAATCCCTACCCCACCCTCTCCCCTTCTGGTCCGCAGTTCTCCAGTTACGATCTTCCTCTCCCAGACCTTCTCCTTGCCACTTTCTTTTCTTTTATTCTTTCTTCTCTCTAATCTTCTTTCGTTTCGACCTTTTTCCTTCGCTATTCTTTCGTCTTTTATTTATCATCATCAACATCATCATCATCATCATCTTTTTTTCTTTTCTTTTTCATCATCATCATCATCATCTTTTTTTCTTTTCTTTTTCATCATCATCATCATCATCATCATCATCATAGTCCTTTTCTTCTCTTCTTCATCATCATCATCTTCGTCTTCATCATGATCATCGTCATCTCCTCCTCCTCCTCCTCCTCTTCTTCTTTTTCTTCTTTTATTCTTCCTGGAGAAAATTAATCACAACGCCCATACTCCCCAACCTACACCGTCCACCTTCACGGGCTGTACTCCTCCCCCTTTCCCCACATCCCTCTGTGTGCCCCCACCACGGCCCCCTCCCCCAACTGCTCTCCGCCCACACCACGCATGCTTTATTTCCCCCCCCCCCCGCACATCGTCAGTTTTCTAGAAGTTTTAACTTTTTTTTTCTTTTTCACTTTGTAGACTTTATTTTTTTTTAGTTTCCGTTTTGTCATCAGTCTTACCTCCTCCTCCTCCTCCTCCTCTCTCTCTCTCTCTCTCTCTCTCTCTCTCTCTCTCTCTCTCTCTCTCTCTCTCTCTCTCTTTCTCTCTCTCTCTCCTAGCAGCATTCCCCTCATCCTTTCCTCTTCCCTTTTCTCCTCGTCTCCATACTTCCTTTCTTTCTCCCAATTTTCATTCTTTATTTTCTACGTCTACATTTCTTAGTATGCTTTCCTTTCCCTCCTCTCTCAGTATCTCCATGACTCTTCTTCTTCCCATTTTTCTTCTCTAACTTTCCATCCTTGTGTCTCCCTTCTCATTCCATTCTCTTGTCTCCCTTCTCATTCCATTCTCTTGTCTCCCTTCTCATTCCATCCTCTTGTCTCCCTTCTCTTTCCATCCTCTTGTCTCCCTTCTCTTTCCATCCTCTTGTCTCCCTTCTCTTTCCATCCTCTTGTCTCCCTTCTCTTTCCATCCTCGCGTCTCCCTTCTCTTTCCATCCTCGCGTCTCCCTTCTCTTTCCGTCCTCGCGTCTTCCTTCTCTTTCCATCCTAGCGTCTCCCTTCTCTTTCTATCCAGGCGTCTCCCTTCTCATACCATCCTAGTGTTTCCCTTCTCTTTCCATCCTCGCGTCTCCTTTCTCTCTCCATCCTGGTTTTTTCCTTCTCTTTCCATCCTCGTGTCTCCCTTCTCTTTCCATCCTCGTGTCTCCCTTCTCTTTCTACCCTCGCGTCTTCCTTCTCTTTCCATCCTTGTGTCTCCCTTCACCTATCCCCCCCACCACTTATCTTTTCTCCTCCCAGGCCACCCCTCCCCGTCAATATATTTCGCGGTACTGCTACGTGTTTCCCAGTTGAAGTGGGTACGAACTTGAGGAGGCCTGATGTATTTCCCTTACTTTGCTGTATTTATTTAGACACTATAGCCGCTGCAGCCTGTTATATTGCCAGTGACGTGCAAGGACAAACTGATCCTCTCTCCCCCTCTCTCTCTTTCTGTGTGTGTGTGTGTGCGCGCTTTAGAGACAGCAAGGAGACTTAGGGATACACATAGGCAACAATACACACACCAGCGTTGTGTACGGTATTGTGAGATATGAATGTCTGTGTGGACCCTTTTTCCAGTCTCAGCCATCGCCCACCCACCTCACTGCCCCTCCCCCACAAACCCATCCGCATTGTGTCTCATCGGCCCTCATTTATCATGTTTCCCTTCCTCTGCTATCCATTTCATCTCTCCTTTCCTCCCTTCCCCTCTCTCCCTTTCTCTCCATCTTCTTCCTCCCTCCTCTCCCTTCCCTTCCCTTCCCTCGCCCTTCCCTCGATTCCACTTAGCCTATGATGTTTCCCTCTCCCTTTCTCTCCCTCCCTTTTCTTATATCCTCTTCCCCTTCTCCTTACTTACTTTATCTTTCCGTTTCGTTGCCACCTCCTTAAATCTTTCCTTCTTTCGTCCTTTTCCATTTATCTTCTCCTCTTTGTTCCTTTCCATTTCCTCCCTCGTTTACCTCACCCACCCTTCGTACGCAGCTTGATCCCCATCCCCTTTTATTTTCCTTTGTCTCCCTACCCATCTTTTCTGCTTCCCACCCCGTTCCCCGTCTCCTACACTTCCTCCCTCTTCATCTCATTCCCTCACACTCATTCTCCTACTTGCAATTTTTTTTTTTTTTTACACTTCGTCCCATCCCTCCTTTTTGTTCCCTTTTTCACCCCGACCCCTTTTTTCCCTCCAGCACGACCCTCTCCCCGCATCTTCTGATTTCTCTTACTCTTCCACCCTTCCCCTCCCTCTTCCTCTTGTACCCTTCCCCTCCCTCTTGTACCCTTCCCCTCCCTCTCACTCTCTTGCTTCATTCTCTTCACTGATTATTTTAGGTATTTATTTATTATATATTCCCTTACTCCTCTCGATTCTCCCTCCTCCCATTTCCCTTCTCTCCCCTTTCTCCCCCTTTTGCTCCTTTCCGCGTCCGCCCTCCTTCCCGTCCCCCCATCCCCCTTCTTCTCCTTTCCTTTCCATTCATATCCTGAGTTTGCATTCCTTTCAAGTGGTCAGCTATTTTTTTTCTTTTTCTTGAGAGTCTTGGATATTTTCTTGGTATTGGTGGTAAGATGAAGAGAGTCCGCCTGGGTCTGGGTTGTTATTTATTTATTTATTTATGTATTTGTGTATCACGCCTTTGCCTTCGTCTTTGTTCATTCTTGGATCACAGAAGCATTGTTAGTACATCACTGCTGGTACCAGTTTACGCGTGTTTTTGCATGGTCTATGGGTATGTTATTACTTTTTAGCTACCAGTTACACATTCATAGCTACTAGGCTGTACCGATAGTAAAAACAGTACGTAGTAAAACTACTTGAGGAAACAATCTCTCCCTCTCTCTCTCTCTCTCTCTCTCTCTACCGATATACATATATATATATATATATATATAGATATAGATATATATATATATATATATATATATATATATTACACACACACACACACACACCGCCTCGAGCCAGACATTGTGACAGCAACATCCAGGGTTCTTGTGTTGTTGGTTCGAGTGATTGGGAAGGGCTCGGTGGTCGGGGTGAAGTAGGGGAGGGGGGCGAGGGTAGGCAGAAGGTACTTTAGTAGTGGGTTGGAGGGAAGGGTTGTAGAGAGAAATGGAAAGGGGTGGAGAGGAGCTGGAGGGACGATCGTACAATAGGAGAGAATGTGAGGGAGTGGAGTGGTGAGGGAGGGATTGGGGGTACTTGAGAGGGAGTAGAACTGAGCTAGGGAGAATAGTAGTAGTAGTAGTAGTAATTTAATAGTAGCAGGAGTAGGAATAATAGTAACAGTACACGTAGAAGTAACCTCAGGCTCGTCTCGACATGAACCAGATGACCTGGAGGCATAAGCAACTCTTCTCATAGTCCACCATCCTCCATTCGATGGATAGCCTGGGGGACTGAGGGACCTTTGCGTAAACAGGCAGCTCCACCACGCAGTCATATCTGTGCCACCACATGAAGGCGACCCACTCCAGCATCAGAGTAAAAGGATATGGGATGCAGTAGAAGGGAGTGGAGTGGAGTGGGGGAGAGTGGAGTGTAAGGAGAGGAGGAATGCGGTGAGGTAAGGTAAGGCTGCGGGGATGGAATGTTTGTGGGCCGAAAAGGAATGCCGAAACAGAAACAGGGAGAGAGAGAGAGAGAGAGAAAATTAAATGATCAATGTGGTAGCTACTGATGAATATTGTAAATAGCGAAAACTTAATACAGAAGCCTGTCAGAGAGTGAATTATAGATAGGTCAAGGTACTGTGTGTGTGTGTGTGTGTGTGTGTGTGTGTGTGTGTGTGTGAGAGAGAGAGAGAGAGAGAGAGAGAGAGAGAGAGAGCGAGCAGATGCATCATATATTGCGTTGGAGTGGAGAGGGATGTAGAACTTAACGTATGCTGTGTGCTGTGTAGTGTTGGCTCAGTAAAATGCATAATTCCGTAAACCAGTTGGTGATGATCTGGGTGGAATATCGGATGTAGATGGTTTTTGTGGAGTGAAGTGGATGGGTTTGGTATGAAAAAGTGTGTCGTTTTGATGGAACAGAGTGGATGCCTTTAGTGGAAAGAAACTTATGCATTAGGTGGAATAAGCTATTTCGTATTGTAGGCGTTGACATGAATGGTTGTACGAGTAGTCGACTGCCTTAAGTGAGTTGTTTTAGTGGAAGGACAGCGATGATTTTGGTGAAAAGAGAAAGAAAATGGATGGCCTTAAAAGAGAAGTAGGTGGTTGTGTTTGGTTTAATTGGATGAGTTTGGTGAAATAATGTATGGTTTTGATGGTGTACAGTACTGTCTGTGGTTTTGGTGGAAAATCGCGTGGAAGGAAATGGGTGGTTTAAGTGGAATAAAGTGGTTACGAGCAAGTCAAGGCTGGTCTGTGCTAAGTGAAGTGAGGTGGAGAAGAATGTGGTGAAGTGGTTGCAGGAAAACACACAATAAGGTGGAGGAAGGTCGTGTGGAGTGGAAGGAATGTGCTGATGTGATGAATTATGTGACGGCATGAAATGTTATCAGGCCACAACGAAAAGATACTGGGTAGCTGACAGTATCAGCATATTAACTCGTGATTGCTACATTCTCTCTCTCTCTCTCTCTCTCTCTCTCTCTCTCTCTCTCTCTCTCTCAAGTACATCTAGTGCCAGACGATTTTATTCAGTTGAAGGAAACTCACAAGAGCCCGGGATTGTTGAGAGGACGTGATTTGCGTTTCCGATACGTTAATAATCTCCCTTTATTTCATGCCTAGCCTAGACCCAACAGTTACAACAGCATAAATCCTCTCAGCTCGAGGGGTCTCTTCTAAGGTAAATGAAACTGCCTGGTGGTAGCCGGATGTAATAAAAATATGCCCTCTGACTGAATAGGTTAATGGAAATTGTGTTTAACCTAATGAACGCGACGAAATTCTAAAATGAACAAGATTATTTGGTGGTAGACATAAATTAGCGTAATATCTTGGACTGAGGTGAGAAAGCTGACTTAACACCATTAGGCTACACCATTTCTGATTTAAAATACTGATATTTATGATGGATTTATATAGTTTAGTGTCCTCATAATTTTCGTCAAATGTCGAAGGTCTTGGCCCCATCCTTGGCTCACACATGCCTTAACATCAGAATTTGGAAGTTAAAAAAAAAAAATAATAATAAATATAGATAAATAATGGCTTAACTTCTGTCACACACACTCATTCCTCGTCGTCTTTCGAAATGCTGGCTCCATCCATCAGGTTATATATAGCCACTCCTGCATAGCCTATGAAGTCAGAAGCTTCTAAAAAGGAAAGGAAGTAAATTGGTTCAACTCCTCTCTTGTCATGTGTACTTTAGCGTCCTCCGTCGCTCCACAGGCTGTATCCCTTAACTCCTTCAGACTTACGACGCGTTTCTCTGTCTAGTGTTTATTTCACCGGACGATTTTATTCATCTTAGAGAGGACGTATCATTGTAAAGGGGTTAAAAATGGAAAACAGATAAATTGGGTAAGCTCCTCTCTTGTTATTCGTATTATAGCACCCTCTCTCACTCCTTCGTCCTCATCATTCATAACGTCACTGCTCTTTTGGTAACACTCGAAGCCGCCCCTCACCCCATACCAACACTCATTCAACCCGTAACAGGGTGGGTGATGGACGAGTCGGCTGGGTACACACACACACACACACACACACACACACACGTGTGTGTGTGTGTGTGTGTGTGTTTTATGGGTTCGAAACTCACTCATACCGAACATTGAAGTGGATGCTGTGAGTACTGTACGATTATGTCTCATATTCTGGCCCATGAACGAGTACAGTACCGGTGCGCATCCTGTCAGGCGTAACCAGTGACATAATCTCTAACACAAACATGGCCAGTACAACACCACTCACATGCACTGCGATCGTCATATTCGGATACGTACTTCCCCTAAAGCGGGCTATGAGGTATGAACCGACGCACATGTTATGATCAACAGTTGTAGCTGTATTTAATCTTTGTAAGTATCAGTATCTGCTTATATTTATGCTTCTAACTTGTATGCATTCATGTAGCTAAGTAGGTCTGTAATGTCTGAGTACGTACTCGTATTTACCCATTTGTCCTGTTAATTATGTTTTTCTTATTTTGCAGGTAAGAGTGACAGCTGCTGCCTTTAGGTCAACGGAAGCCTAAGTAAGCGCGAGGTGGGGTGAGTATTATTATGTGTCTGGTAGCTAGGTCAAGAGAGAGCGAGAGAGAGAGAGAGAGAGAGAGAGAGAGAGAGTTATAAAATCGTAAGGGCATGATAAAAAGTAGGATTATGTATGGGGTATAAGAATGACGCTCGTGTGTGCGGTACCGTAATGACAAGCTGTTAAGAGTGAAGGCGAGAGTGAGGTTGAGTGTGAAAGTGAGGGTGATGGGGCAGAGTGAATGTGTGAGCGAGGATGATCTGAGAAGGAGAATTAAATGTCAAAGGATGAGGGTGGGAGTCAGTGTGTGAGTAAGAGAAAAGATGAATGTTAAGGGGAGAGTGTGAAAGGAGGTGTGTGTAGGGGGGAGTGAGAGCGATTGTGGTGTAGTGTGAGGATGAGAGTGAAAGCGAGAATGAGAGTGAAGGTAAGGTGGCTATGGTTTTACTCGTAGGCGAGAGTGAATGTGAGGGGGAAAGTGAGAGAATGAGAGTGAGTGGGAGGGGGGAAAGCAAGGGACTGAGAGTGTGTGGATGAGCGAGGGCGTTACGGAACGTGACTGAATCCAAGGAAGGAGATAATGAGCGTGACCCGTGAGCTGTGGAGGTGACACACACACACACACACACACACACACACACACACACACACACACACACACACACACACACACACACACACACAGAAACTATCAGTGTTTCTTATTATTATTCTTTATTATTATTAGAAACACACACACACACACACACACACACACACACACACACACACAGAAACTATCAGTGTTTCTTATTATTATTCTTTATTATTATTAGAAACACACACACACACACACACACACAGAAACTATCAGTGTTTCTTATTATTATTCTTTATTATTATTAGAAACACACACACACACACACACACACACACACACACACACACACACACACACACACACACACACACAGAAACTATCAGTGTTTCTTATTATTATTCTTTATTATTATTAGAAACACACACACACACACACACACACACACACACACACACACACACACACACACACACACACACACACACACACACACACAAGAAAAAAAAAAGGAAGAAGTTGCCACAAAGCCATTTCGCAAAATTGCAACCCCAATCCCACACCACCCCCAAAACACAAAGCCCCTAGATCAGAAGGGTATCCCATCACCATTAAATACAAATCCCAGCATCACGTACACACCACAATATTGCTTCATTTATCTTGCTTCAATTGCACCGCTGACAGAGATCGAGCGTTTGAATTGGGTTCCGATGGCTATTTTTATCCAGAAGTGTGTGTGTGTGTGTGTGTGTGTGTGTGTGTGTGTGTGTGTGTGTGTGTGTGTGAGTATTGTGCTGTTATTAACCTGTGTGTGGTGTTGTTGTGTCTGTGAGGAAAGGGGTCGATAAGGTCCTGATGAAGCAATTAGGCCTTCGTCAGGTGGGACACAGGGGAGCTTATGAATGTGTATGGAGATGGGAGGAGGAGGAAATTGGGAGAAGACAGGGAGGAGGAATAGGAGAGAGAGAGAGAGAGAGAGAGAGAGAGAGAGAGAGAGAGTTGTGTTGTGTTGTGTTGTGACTGTGAGGATGGGGTCGATACGGTCTTAATGAAGCAATTAGCCCTCCGTCAGGTGGACCCCAGGTGAGCTGACCACTTGTGTTGAGGCAGAGGAGGAAGAGAAGGAGAAGGAGGAGGACAAGGAGAAGTATGAAGGAGGGAGAGGATGATGATGATAATGATGATGATAAGATGATGATGATGATAAGATGATGGAGGAGGAGGAGGAGACTTTGAATTGTAAAATAAAGCATGTAAAAGTTTGCTGAAAAAATAAACATGAAGTAGAAAATGGATGTAGAGGAAAATAAGAGGAAGATATGGAGAAGAGAATTGAAAGAATGAGGAGGAGGAGGAGGTAGAGTAAGAGGAGGAGAAAATATGTAACCTTGGTAGAAATCTGGAAATTACTGCTGGAGGGGACCTGTGTATTAGTGAATAGCCTACGGGAGGGCTAAGGTGCAAAAGACAGATGGGGAGGAAGAGGAGGGTGTAATAAAAAAAAGTGCTGAAAGAAGAAGAAAAGTTTGGAGATGAAGATGAAGAGGGGGAGGAGGAAGATAAGGGGCTGAGGTGGAGGAGGAAGATAAGGGGCTGAGGTGGAGGAGGAAGATAAGGGGATGAGGTGGAGGAGGAAGATAAGGGGATGAGGTGAACAGAACATACCGGAAGAAAGATGTTATTTGGAAGATGAGAAGTGGAAGCGATAAGGAGAGCATGGTAGAAGCAAAGGAGGTGAAGAAGAGTAGGAATACGGAGAAGGTGGAGATGCTAATGATGAAGAGTAAGGATTCAGGTGATCTAGAATACTTGTTCATTTGCCTTTCCAATTTCATTACGTCCTGCTAGTGGAGCTGTATTGTACCCATTCTGTGCTCATTTTATCTTCGGAATTTTGTACTAGCAAAGTTGGCCTCGGTCTAACTCCATTGTGTTGTCGGAATTAATGTTTTGCTGGCTTCGAAGAACTTATTCAAAGTTGCTAGTTTGAAGTGAGACTCATTCTACTGTAACTGCGTTGTAGGAATGTTGTGATAGTTTAGGACTCGGCCACACTAAACATAAACATTGTAGTAAACTGCGTTTGCGATAGTGTTATCATCAAGTCAAGAGACAGATTCACATCAGCGAAGCATGATCCACAACAGCATAACAGTCTGCATAATCCTATCAGTAACATTTTCGGTGAATGATGTTACTGTATACACATCAGCACTCTCAAGCTCTTATGACTCACTCAGCTGAAGGAAATCGTCTAATGTTAGCTGGAATAAAGTACTAGAATGATCTTGATCATGAGATAGTTAATGGCAGTAGCACTATCACTATGAGACACTTATGACATAGTTGAATATAGTTAATGGCAATAACGCTAATCCCTCTGAGACACTAATGACTTAGTTGAATAAAATCTGAGGTTAGTTAGAGTGTAGTAATAGATGCCCAGGTGATGAGAGAGATAACAGCCCATACCAGCTGCAAACCACATTGTTAGGAACCACGATACCTACTGTATGGCCTTGGTGTGACCGTGTTCGTATATGAATTCATGTAACTTTATTGCATCTTGTTACAGTCAGTTTATTTTCGCGTGGTGGAAATGGGTCAGTCTCATTCATGGTTGTATGGATGAGCTTCAGCTGTGAGGTAGGAATGAGTATCGTTGGTTACTAGTTAAATCGATCCTCCAGTCTGACTACGCTTGGTCGTCAACTGAGAAGAAAGGGATTTAGGGATTTTCGTTAAGAGAGACAAAACACGCTTTAGTAAAGGTGAAATTATTGACTTCGCTGCTGTTTTGGATTGGTGTTTTAGTAGTGAAGGACTTACTTATTCTGACCACATTTGGGTTGCAAGGGTGGTCTCATTCGAAATTCATAATGCCTTTGAAACTGCGTCTTAGTTGTGAAGATGAACGCATTCCAACTTCTTATTTTATTTATTTATTTTTGTATTGTATTATTTTCTGCTGCCGCCCTACCCAATGCCACAGTCTTCGCTTCAAGCACGTCTCTGGCACACACCACAACCTCAGTACTTAGTCGGGGGGGGGGGGAGCTTAACCTCTTCACTACAAAGGTTGTCTCACAAACTAAAGAAAATTGTCTAGCGGTAAGATTAGTTTTAACCCTTTCCACTACAATAGCGTCTTTTATGTTTCATGATTATTTTTTTTTTTTATTTTATTTATTTTTTTAGGAGAAGCTTTTCAGACTATAGTCAAATCAGAATATGAAGAGCTCTGGGGTGTGGCAGGTAAGAAAAGCGCATATGCCAAACATTTAAACCTTCAGCTACATTGTCGAATGTTAAGATATTAACAATTTTATATTACTGTACCTTGAAATACTCTGTATATAATATATTTAGAAAATTCATAGTAACGATTTATTTTCTTTATAAGAATATAAACAACGACTCTATACATGTGACACGTTGTTTAGACCACGTGCCACGTTTCCGGTGACCCGCGTGTTTGGATCAGTCACGGCCACTCACCTACCACCCACCTTGGACTGCTTATAGCTTGTATTTGTATACAATAATAGCCGATAATAGCCTTAATGGAACCAAAAAAACTAAACGTAACAAAAGTACGGTAGGATATTTTTGTCGGAGTTATCCCATTAAAAATATTCTAGAAAACGTTGGGTAACGGGTGGTTTTGTTTTGGTAAAGATGTGGCAGAGCTGTACTTAATCCCCCACCATAGAGGGTTTCGATATGGTCTTCGTTAATGTTTTCACTGCTAAGGTGCTCTCTTCAGCTGAATAAAATCGTATGGTTGTAGCAGTAATGAGATTTACCAAACTTAATCGTAGTGAGAGTTAAAACATAGCTCTCACGCACCCCTCAACCACAGTCCTTGGTCTGTGAGATATTGAAGAGTTTAGTCCCTTCACTGCGAGGGTACATAAGCAAATGGTCCTGTCTGGAGGTATCAAGGGTAATGTTAAAGCCATCATTATACAGGTGATGGAGACATTTCCCAACACCGTGAAGTATATGAAGCCATTTATATTCCTTACTCCTTCAGTCCGAGGAAGTAGTTGTGTTTATTTCTGTTATCTCCAGACGTTTATAATAACCTTTGGAAAGACTGTATGAAATGAGGGGGTAAATCTGCATTAAAACTACGAGAGATAAAAGAAAATATAGTAAGAACGGAAAAAAAAAAAAAGATTTATGTGAAGGAGTTCAGGTGTTGAAAATTGTTTGGGGATAAAAATATTCTGCTGCGTAGGGGAATGGAGATGTCTAGTTCGTTGTGTATAGAAAGCCGAGCAGATCAGAGATCTGGCTGTAAGATGAACTAGGCTAGGCTAGACTTCTAAAACGGGGAATTTCTCTCCCTCCCCTTAGGAGTTTTTTTTTAATTAACTCTAGATTCTAGAGCTATTTGCACCCATTTAACTGTGCATTTTAACTCGTAACGGCAAGAAATCTAGAAGTGTTAGCTATGGAGATTTTTTTTTTTTTTCAAAGTTTTTGGAATATTTTTGAGATCCATTGTTTTAGCATGATAATTACTGTTTCTGAAGACCAAAATTGTGAACTGAATCCTAGGAAATACAAATTAAAAGCCAAAAAGAATTTGACAATAAAATATATCAGATCTATAAATAGCAACTCATAAAAAATGCCACTTTTTGCCAGTTTGGCGTTATCTGCGGATTCCTCCTCTGGAATGTCCATATTTCCTCCAGGGGAGATTTGCCCCCTCCCCTCATTGGGAACCCGGGCACTGGACTATCCAGACGTTCACCAAACCCTCCTAACGACCAGAGTAGCCAAGAATGTTTCCCTATTCCAGTGACTCATTTGTGACCTTCAACCACCCTCCCTGTTCACTACCACCACCACCACCACCAGCCTGGACCAGGATTCGCAGACAGAGTTGCAATCAGTTCTTGGCTGGAACTAATTATAATGTGTTTTTGCAGGAAGGACAAGAAAAGGAGAATGAAGAATCTTTCCTTGTCTCTGTTTCTCCCGGGCAAGACAAATCTAAAATGAGAGAGGGAATTGATTGTGTGTCTGTGAATCGGGATCGTGGTTTTGCGTGTTGCCTAGCAGTATCCCAGCCACACTCGGGGACCTCCTCTTTTATTAAGCGACCCCAGCATGTTATATTAGAGACCCTAGACCGTATTCCCTTGGGCTTATGGGGCGTCCTAGCACCTCTTACTTAAATTAGACATGCTATGAGAACTCGTATCCGTATTTCATTTACATATGTGTTTATTTTTTTTGGCCACTTGCAACTTACTGGCCACTGACATGTAATCGTGGAGTATAATCAAAATAACGATTCCATTAGCAACGGCGTCCAGTAACAGGGCTTGTAATTCTTTGGCCTTCTAAGACAGGTGTATTATATTGCTTCCATAACTATTTCACTGCCATTGGTGCTTTTGGGCATTTTCCTCAGTGCAGCTCTTACGATTTTTTTCAGATGATACCGTATGAATTCTGGCACTCAGGGCTTAAAGATTATCTCAGGTTAATCTTTTGCAGCTGTTGATACACGTAGCGATTTATTTAGGATAATACTAGATGATTTTATTCATGGGAGAAAAGTCCTAGCAGTTGTTGTTGTTGTTGTTCCTGTTATTATTGTTCCTGTTGTTGTTGTTGTTCCTGTTATTATTGTTCCTGTTGTTGTTGCACCTGTTGTTTGTTGTTGTTTTGTGTTGTTGTGGCCCCAGTATCATCTGAAACATGATTCCGATGGACAGCACAGAGTTGCTCTTCTCCTGCAATCCACCATCTTCCATTTGGGCAACAGGAAGAGAACTGAAAGACGTTTGTATAGCAGGACAGATGAATCGCGTGGTTATATCGGTGCCACCACGTGAAGTCATCTCTCTCCAGCACTGGATTACGGTTCAATACCCTCTACTTCCTTTACGACTTATTTTGCTTATTGCCTCATAACCACTTCAGCCTGAGGACTTTTTTTCCCCTTTACCAAAGCTAGGTACTTTAACTTAGGACATCCTCGTATCGTTTGGGTTGATATTCTCCATCATGTTGCCAAGTATATTTATAGTACTGAATCGATTCTTGACGTAGTCCAAAGTTGCCTCTTGCCTGAACTGCAGCACATACTAATCCAAGCCAAATCTACGTAGTTCTGGTCTGAAATACTCAGCAGAATCTTAGCTGCTGGTGTTACTGTGGTCTTTAGTATTGAGCGGAATTTTATCTACAGGTAGTCTCTTATTCCAGTCTTTAGTACTCTTCCAGTCTTCCTACTCTTAAATACCAGTTGGAATCGTAACTGTGATACTAGTCTTATGTACAGAACAGTATATAGCTCTTGGTATGAGTCTAGTCTTAAAAATTGGACATCATGCAAAATTTCTAACCATGATCTTAGTCTTTAGTGCCACAGCAGAGTCTTAGCCACGATTCTTCTCTTCACTACCATCGCAGAAGCTCGACTGTCATTCTTGCAGCATCTGTGTGTGTGACTTTTGCATGGAGGGTGGAGTGGGTAAGAGGAGATGAGATGGTGACAGTAGAGGGAGGGTGAGAGAACGGGCCTGCAGTTCTTAAGGCAAGTTATTGAACAGGTGGCTGGGAGCGAGGGAATGGGGTAGTGTGTGTGTGTGTGTGTGTGTGTGTGTGTGTGTGTGTGTGTGTGTGTGTGTGTGTGTGTGTGTGTGCTTAAGTCGGAGACTGGTTGCTAGGTAACTAGTTAGGTGGATAGGTAGGTACTGTGGATAGATAGGTGAACACTGATATAATACAAAGTTATGAGTAGATGAACAGACAGCATAGGTAGATAGCCTATTAGGAGATGCAGAATAATTGAATAGGTTTGATGCTGTTAGATATTTTTAGATAGATAAATAGGCCTAGGTAGATGGCGGTACTTAGTTAATTAGGAAGGTAGGCTAGGTAGGTTTACACTTGGGTTGGCAGGTGGGTAGGTAGGTAGTGGGACTGAAAAGTAACCTACTATACATATCTAACTTTGAACGATAACTATTTTAATACCGGTAAGCAAGTAGATACATTACGTTGCTAGACAAGTAAAGAAATATAATTGCCTGAATCTGTGGAAGAGTCAGTGTTATATAATGTTACCCGGGCAGCCTAAGACGATAAAACCCTGGTATCGACACTGCACTACACGTCACAAACCGTTTAAGTTCAGATGAGAATATGTGAGTGTTGTGAATGATTGAGTGGCAGGAGGGAGGGAGTGGCTGCTTGCATGCATCCTCATTGGACTGGTATGGTTGTAAAAGGTCGATAGAAAGTGAGAGAGAGAGAGAGAGAGAGAGAGAAACTTTGGTGTAACTGATTTTAGTTGCTCATTTCCGATGGTAAGATGTTGGTAACCATATTACTAGCAACATAGTTCACTATAATTGTTCTCTGAGATACAAATGAACAGAAATTTACGAGTAGATATGACGATAGTAGTTGTCAGTCACCCTCGATGAGCTCAGGAATATGGCATCAGGGGTTTTGATTACCATAATTGATTTTCAAACGGGAGTACTTGAACTTCGGGTGGTATGGTACGTACCAGAGATAATTTAGTTCGAAGTTATTCAGCCTACATTATTTTTTAGCAGATTTGTAGTAGAATTCAGGTTATCCTTATTTGGCGAAATCCCTTAAATAAATATGAAGTAAATATGGTAAGTAGGGTGGTTGTCAGTAAAGCAGCCAGTGATCTCATCATCCTTCTGTTCCGGGTTACCTGCATCACGCATGGTAGCCTGTGTTTCTTAGGTCCCAGACGGACGAGTACCGATACTGGCAATCAGTCAGACAACGATACCCATATGCGAGACGTCAAGAGGCTACTTTGGAAACAGTATGAACAGCTATGGAGCTTGGCTATCTGTTGTCCAGTAGGCCTACAGTACAGTCCAGGACTTTTTAGCCCATACTATCCTTTCCTTAGAGTAAAAATTGACATTGTCGGCGGAACTGACTTGCCCAACTCGGGTTCATATCTATAGTCAATGAAGGTGGGGTGGGGCATACAAAAAGCAGAGGTAGTTAGTTAGGATATGTGTGTTTAGAAATAAATGATACTGTAGTACCGTATCCTTAGTGGAGGGGGGGGGGGCAGGGTAAATAGAAAGATTGAGTTGCACACACTGGCCTAGATAAATTGTAATGTGGTACCATGTATTACCTGAAGCAAAAGAATCTTCCCAGTACAGTATTATGATTGTGGTGCACTAACACCAAACAGTGTTTAATTCATTATTCTTGTTTTTTTTATTTTTTATGTACAACTCCATTATCCCTTTGAAAGTACCATATTAAGTATATCTAATTTAGACCAAGAGAAAACTCCTAAGATGGTAGGTAACCGCACCTTGATATATTGATTCCGTGATGTACTCAGTGTACCCTGGTATAGAAAAGGCCACCAAGGTTGTTATTGCGTGTCTGTGCAGGCCAGTTCCAGATTACCATTACACTGTCCAGTTACACGTAGCACGAATAACAGTGAAGGGTGACCACAGACAAAAGTTTGAGGATTATAAAGTATCATGTAGACTGACTAACCTAATTGGGATCCGTTCTGCTCTGGCTCAGGCTTTCATTTTTGTAGCTTCCTTCGTGACTCTCTTACAAGGCGAATACTTTCACACACTGAGATGTTAATAAGATTTACAAGCATCAGTTTTTGTCGAGACAGTTTGAAATCAGTACAGAATGGTTTCTTAAACAGTTTTCTGTAACCCTTTTAGGACTGGAGGACACGTCGACCATTAGCCTAATTCAACTGTCTCGCTGTCCTCAGTGATTTACTTGCTGTTTTGTCCTTAACTCTTTACTGACGCTGATGTCTGTGGCTGTATGTTTTACTGTGGGTAATGCGATTGATTTTCCTTGCCACAGGACAATTTTCTGTCAGCCGAGAATTTTTAAAGATTTATGTCGATTAATGGTTATTAACACTGAAGTTCATCTGTATGTCGATTAATGGTTATTAACACTGAAGTTCATTTGTCCAAAAATACATTCTGAATGGAGTGCAGATGCAAACAGAAAAAAAAAAAAATGTACCTTTAGGCTTTACGTGAGTTAGTGGTGTGGTTGTGGCTTTCATTTGATACAAATTTGAAGGAAAGTGGTTGTGGTAGAGTTGCCGTGTACCGGTATGTGAGAGCATGTTGAATATTGCGAGGGGTGTGTTTGTGGGTGATGGCTGGGTGGTGGGTGGTGTAGTGTGTGCAGAGGGCAGCTCGGGTGTCCCTTCTCACGCCACCAGTCACCCTGCCAGTGTCACACGCCCACCTCCCCTGCCGTGCCTGGCGGACACTGCTCCCTCGTGCTGTCACCTCTGCCTTTGGTATCCCATTCACCCAGAGGCGTAGCATGGTCGTTTTCACCAGACTCAACATTGGGAAATACATACATAGTTGGAAATGGCATGTATTACGATAGCGTTCTCCCTGTCCTCCTCTGGCTTCTCCAGTTTTTTTTTTACTCCACAATCTTTATTTAGAGGAAATGTTAGCACCATCATTCAGAATGTCTCCAGAACTGAGGAAAAAACAATACCGGAATTAATATTTGACGGAATCAGTATAGTGCTTCCCGGATGGATGTTTTGTTTTCTAAGTGGATGGATGTTCTGTTTTCTAAGTTGGTAATCAGAAATGTAGGTTATGTAAATTATTTGAGGTACCCAGATAAAAATGTCTGGTAGTACCATAAATGAATGTCACTCATTATGAAAGATATGAAGTCGCTAAATAATACCGTAACGCAATAGTTGTAGAGGAAGTAGGTGACTCAGGGTGCTTCTCGTACTTCTGCCTTTTTTTTTTTTTTTTTTTTTTTTTTTTTTTTTTTTTTTTGTTATAGGAACTTTGTGGGGGGAGAAAATCAGTGCCTGAAAGCATGCAAAAATCGTTCCTTTCCCAAAAGTTGAACAAAATAGAATCAAAATATGCGTATTTCATGCTTTGCGCTTACTAAATGGCTCTATGCTCTTACTCTGTGGCTTTTCTCTTTTACTCGGCGGCCCTTTAAAAGACTCATTCTCGGTGTCAGTGTTGCAGGTTAGCGAAGAGTACTCTCCTCTCACCCGTCACAGCTGCTTTAACGGGTCAGTTGTTTGGGGGTGAGGGTGTGAAAGCTACCGCAGCGTATCATGTGGCGGAGAGGTGGACTTAAGCTGGGCAGGATGACATTGTTACCTCGTAATCCTCTCACCCCGGGGTGTGGCAGGCTGGGGGCTGGGAGAGGGGAGGAGGAAGAGGGAGGGAAGGTAAGAGGCGTGGGAGACAGGGGATGATGGGCGTGGGTGGGAGAGGGGAGGGAGGGGAAGGGATGAGGGGCGTGGTTGGGAGAGGGGAGGGAGGGGAAGGGAGGAGAGGCTTGGAAGGGAAGATGAACTTTTATTATTTTATTTTTAATGCAGGAGAAGAAGAAGAACCAAAGGCTGAGAGTCTGCGAAATTTTGCTTAAAAATTTTTGAATACGAGAAAGCTGAAATCAACATCCGTTCATTTCAAGATACAAGGACACATTGCGCTATAAAAACTAGGGGACCATAAGCAGTGGGAAAAATGAGTAAGAAGGATAGTTCAAGAGGTGACCGTTTTTACACGTGAAAGATTGGGAGTACAGTACCAGTTAATTCTTGAGTGTGAATATTAGCAGGAAGGGGAGTAGATGTTTAGAGGAAGGGACATACGAGTGTGTTATGGGAAGGGCCCCAGCTGGATGGATGGGAAAAGGGATAGTTGGATGTATGGAAGGGAATTTGCAAGGCACAAGGAAGGAGACAGGTGTATAGGAGAGAGGGGATTGTGAAGGGAAATGGTGGGGAAGGAATAGAAAGGAAATGTGTGGGGTAAGAAACTAGTAGGGAAAGAAAGAAACGAGAAGAGGAAAGAAAATGAAAGGAAGGGAAGGAAAGGGAAGGGAAAAGAACAGACGAGAAGGAAAGGGGACAAATGAGAAGGGAATGAATAAATGACAAAGGATGGGAGTTCATGAGTAGATGGGCAATAGAGAGGGGAGAAGTGGACGAGTCGGCCTTAAATGGAAGGTGGTTAAGTGAATGAGAGAGAGAGAGGGAGAGAGAGAAGGGGGGGGGGATAACTTAGTGTGTTTGTGAAAGGGAATACCTTCATAATAAATTTGTTAAAAAATGGTATGCTGTGGGGAAGAAAAGGTAGGGTTATTTGAGCAATAGTTAGGTTACAGAAGTTGGTAGTTAGGAAGATAGTGAGTTAAGGTAGGGAGGTTAACTGACACCACATGAGATAAGCTTAGTTGGGTTAGGTGGAGTGGTGTATAGTGGGATAACAGATAGGGAATGAGGGAAGTGGGTACGGTAGGTTGGAGCAAGGAGTAGGCGAGAGAAGGTTGTTTCCGTGTGCATGCGGAAGGGAAGGAGAAGGTGAAACGAGATTGTGTTTTGGTGAAAGACCGGGGAAAAGAAAGAGGGGTCGAGATAGATACAGTAGATAGATAAAGGGAGCGAAAGAGAGGAATGGGAGGGGGTTGGGTGAAAGTGTGTGTGTAAGTGAAGGAGTGTAGGTTCTTGGTTTGTGTGGATAAGAAAAGTATATTTAGGTGTGAATAGGGAAGATGATGATGATGGCGTGGGAGAGCGTTTGTGTGTGGGTGAGCGAAGGATACGGGTAGGTGGACGAGTTGTTAACACTATCCGTACCACGACGTGTATTACAATATAGTTTGCTCTTCCTGCCGTCACACAGTTTTATGCTAGCTTAGAAACAGTCTCAGGTAAGTTTTCATGTACTACGACGGTTTTTTAAATTAACTAAATTTAAGCTTTTATTTATTATTTATTGTATTTTTGTTACTGCCAGATGAGTTGTACATGTCGTCTTTTTTTTTTTTTCCCCCAATGCACAGAATTTTATGGATTATCTGCAGTTCTACCATCAAACAGCGTTTATTCAGCTTACAGTAGAAGACCTCGTATATTAAGCTGTTTAGAAATAATCTGGTTCGCATTCCATAATGACATCTTCTGTATCCACTTCTTCATACCGCAGTCTTAACTATTTCACTACGGCGCTACATTAGTATATATTGCTTATTCCTCCTACCTCCAGACGATTTTTTTTTTTAACAGTATAAAAGAGACACTTGTTAGGGATGTGTCTGAAGAACTCTGTATCCAACCCCTCTACTGTAGATACAAAAGTCTGTCCATAGGTGAATAAAAATCGTTTGAGAATAAAATAAAAATTACATAATCGTATTGAAGGGGTAAAGAGAGCTCCACTATGGTGAAGGGATTAGCTAATAGGAGCTGAAGGCCACCAAATTTGCACTTATTATTTTTTTCGTTGTATTTTTAGCTTGCATTTTTGTGTGTGATTTTATTTATGCTTTTATTTAATTTGTTTATGTTGCTGCTGCTCCTTATCAAAACAGGCACATTATCCCATGGCCTATCCTGCATACAGACGCGCTTGTAGGCTTCACACACACACACACACACACACACACACACACACACACACACACACACACACACACACACACACACCACTAGCGACCAGCCAGACTGAAGGTGTGTGTGTGTGTGTGTGTGTGTGTGTGTGTGTGTGTGTGTGTGTGTGTTTTGAAGGTGTGTTCTGGATCAACACACCACCATCAAATCTCTCTCTCTCTCTCTCTCTCTCTCTCTCTCTCTCTCTCTCTCTCTCTCGTGCGCGATAGAGAGAGAGAGAGAGAGAGAAGCATTAGTGCCATTTTAGCAAGTCAATCAGGTGGACAGCAAGCGGGGTATGATAACGATGAAGGCAGGGATAAGACACGACCACGCCCATACCGCCCACTGAGACTCGGAGGGGCGGGACTATACTTATTTCACCTTTATTGGGCACTGATTTTCGCCCTGAAGTTTTGTTTTTGCTTTATTTACGGGAGACATATCATACGGGAAAAGTAATAAAGTGTCGAATAACTTCTAGTGAATGCATCTTCCCTAGTGTTTTATTTTGTTTATTTTTTTTTAAGGTAATGTCAGACGATATTATTTAGCTGGAAGTGAGTGATAGGTAGGAGAATGAGGGAGTTAATACAGGTACGATTATCCTTGACGTTTGGGACAGCATGGGTTTTTATTCCAGTTAACGACACACCATTTTAAGCTTAGTGACATAGGAGCCTGAGTGTGTTCATGCGTTCCATTACGATATACACTTATTATTATTATTATTTTTATTATTATTATTATTATTATTATTTGCGACCAACAGACGATTAAAGGCTGCTATAATCACTTTGTAAGACACTTTAGGTCTGAGCTGAGATATACAAACTTACCATCTCTCTCTCTCTCTCTCTCTCTCTCTCTCTCTCTCTCTCTCTCTCTCACACACACACACACACACACACACACACACACACACACACACACACACACACACACACACACACACACACACACACACACACACACACACACACACACACACACACACACACACACACACACACACACACACACACACACACACACACACACACACACACACACACACACACACACACACACACACACACACACACACACACACACACACACACACACACACACACACACACACACACACACACACACACACACACACACACACACACACACACACACACACACACACACACACACACACACACACACACACACACACACACACACACACACACACACACACACACACACACACACACACACACACACACACACACACACACACACACACACACACACACACACACACACACACACACACACACACACACACACACACACACACACACACACACACACACACACACACACACACACACACACACACACACACACACACACACACACACACACACACACACACACACACACACACACACACACACACACACACACACACACACACACACACACACACACACACACACAAAATGGCTTCAGGGCAGGAAATTATTAGTCACCCCCTGATTAAAGCATCCCCCACACCCACCCAGGAAGTGTGTAATGCTCGTGACCCCAATCCTAACCTCTCATAGTGTGACCTTTGACCTCACCTCTAAACCATTTATTTATTTATTTATTTTTGTGATTTAAATATTTGTTTTATCATCACGGGAGTAACTTCACCGTGACCTCAATCGTGACCTCGAATACTGTGACCTCTGACCTCACATTTAAGGCATTTATTTATCTACAGTGTTTATTTATTTATTTATTTAGTGTTATTTAGTTATTTGTCGTGAGTAGTGAAAGTTATGACCCCATTCCTGACCCAGAATACTGTGACCTTTGACCTCACCTCTAAGACGTTTATTTACTTACATATTTATTTATTTATCTGTTTACACGTTTATTTACTTATCTTTTTATCATGTCCAGAGAAAATTATTATCTCAGTCTCGACCCGGAATATTTTGACCTTTGACATTAACTCTAAGCCGCTTACTTGTGTATTTGCCGCAGTTACATTATATATTTATGTTTGTCGTGGCTAGGTAAGGTTGAGGTATATGGCAGCTATGATCACAGACGATAGTGCCGGTAGCGCTGCACTTCATACGTAAACAGCTGTAAAACTTTTGTACAGAGATGTGTCTTTGCCTCTGAAAATTGCATCATTGTTTCGGAAGTCTTTTCTCACTGTCTTAATGTTTGTGGCTGTGAAGTGAATATCCCCAGGTGTACGGGGATGTTCACAGGTTGATGAGGGAGAAGCGTAGCACAGGAGAAATTTTACCTCATCGTCATCTCAGCCATCTGAGGGGTCTCTCATAAGCGTACCGGTAGTGAAATTGTCTGGCGTTAACAAAAAAAAAAAGGGGGGGGAGGGGGTGTAAAGGAGTTCATATAGTTAATTGAGGTAGCATCTAAACACTTCAGCCCTTCATTTGATATAAATAAAAGTGTCTGGCGTTACAAGAGTACTAAAGACAAAACGTTCAAACATTGTAGGAGCTAAAATTGGCGAGCATTTTAAGTGTTTGACTCACCGCTGCGTTGATAATTTCGGAATCTATCTAAATTAATGTCTGGTAACTGAATCGCCTATGGACTAAACGTAAAGAGAAAAATAGTCTAGACTCTGCTGAGTACTATATGAATTGATGAATGACTCATTCAATTGGATACACTGTTAATAGTTGTGCTGTTGTGCTTCCGTTTCCTATTTATGTATCCCTTCCAATCATTGTATTTGTGGGAGATAGGGAAGTTAGGATAATGTTGATAAGGGAGATAGGGAAGTTAGGATAATAATGATAATCATTTTTAGTGCAGGGATTACCGAGCCGACTGGATTCAAATGGCGTGTCAGGATCCGTATACCAAATTTACATCCACTGAGGGAGCATCAAGAGGAACACTATGGTGGGAAGGGGAAATAAAACCGGAATCCCGTCTCCAAGATCTTAAACCCAGCCCAAGAAAGGTGGTGAGGTCAGGCGGCTCCACCCTGCCATATGGAGGCGTGGCCCGCTGGTTAACTGTCTGGTCCTCTCAACTGGGGGGCCGGGTTGGCATCCCTAAAGTGGAAGAAGGCTCGGTTATCGGCTCGCCTCTTGGGTTGTCTCGTAAATGTTGGCAAGATGTGTGGTATGGTAAGATACATAAGGTGGTTGGATTCTGGGTACAAGGATATTTTTCACCATCATTGTCAGCATTAGCAACACCATCGTCATCAGTCAAGTCCACCATCACCACGGCATCAGTGTCTTCATCATCTCCGTCACCACCACTAGCTTATACTGTGCATCATCATGATCATCATCACCATAGCTGTACATCGTCCTAGCCTGTTCACCACCACCACCGCCACCCATACTACCTGCGTCATTGGCACCACCTGTATCATTTCATCATTCCATTGCCATACCATACCATACCATACCACTACAGCAGCCTTAATCGTCACCATAACTACAACTATCCGCTACCATACCATAGTTTATACGTCAGCGTCACCACTACCACCCACGCCCTCCCATAACCATACCATTACAGTACAACTCATACCATTGCCATCATGAACACCACTTTCATCACCATCACCATCACCATCATCATCATCATCATCATCATCATCATCAACCACCCCAACCCTTCACTGCTGCCAACATTACAGCAGCACGTCAGTTGATTCCCACACAAACCAGACATTAATTTAGACTCATAAAAGAAAAAAAAAAAGGAAAAAGGAAAACAGAGAAGGAGGAAAAAAGGGAGAGTAGCAGGGTGACGTCACATAAGCACAGATCCCGTTCAGTGTAATGCTAGAATCTGTTTTTAATTATTTCAGTACGATGACACTTTATTATTTACCTCCAAACGATTCCATTCAGTTTAGAAGAGACCCTTGATAATGTAGAAATTAACATACCGTATATACTGTAGGTTGTGATTCTTATGCCAACGTTCCTCATTATCAGAGAGGTATATATGTGTTTCAACTCAGCTTTGTCCATGTACTCATAAGTGCTACTGTTAATCGGAGGAAACTGGTAGGTAGTAACAGTACTTTAAAGGGCAGCTCTTTTGTAACTTACTATGAAGTTAATGGCAGAAAAAAAAAAAAATAATAATAATGATAAGTAAATATGTAAAAATAAAAAGTAACTTATGAGAAGTCTCGCATTAGCCTAGCTGAATAAAATGTTCAATTAAGTAGCCAGAATACATATTCTGATACTAATACTAATGCTAATACTAATGCAACAACAACAGCAACAACTAATAATAATAATAATAATGATAATAGTAGATAATATGGAGTTGAAAGAATTAGTGGCAGACGCAAGAGAAAGAGTAAAAGTCCAGGTTAGCGAGACAGCGAAAGATCAACAAAGTCTTTCCAATAGTGTTTGCTGGAGGTCCGGAATCCTCCTCCAGACCCCTTGCTTTTGATGTTGGGCTCTCACACCCACTCCCACAGACCTCTTGTACCACAGGATGGAGGGATGTTAGGGCACGCAAGGACTGAGAGACCTGGTTGTGAGTGTACGAGCTTTGGGTTGCATTTATATTTTACACCTATAGTACGGTACATAGCTGTATAGAAGCTGGATGTTTATTTATTACAGTGATTATTATATGTGGTGCTGAATGATAAATCCTGATGTCTTGTGTGACAGTTAGAGAGCAGTGTATAAGGTTTTATAATAATTAGCTTTACCAAAGTGATGAATACAAATCCATGTACAGCTCACTACAGCAGTTTAGTGAGCTAGATAGGCTGCAAACACTGGCCACCACTGCACCTATGGACACAAATGAATTTAATCATGAAATAGTCATGGTAGTGATACGGTTGGCAGAAAGTGCTTTGCTGTTGACGGGCCTAGAGGCCGTGAAATCGTCCCCTACTGTAAGAAGTGTCTCTCCTACAATGAATAAGATCGTCCATGGGCAGCCAGATGTCAGAGTGATGACAGATTTAGTAGCGCAAGACTTACCAGTAGACCTGATTATAATGAGAGCTGATGAAACTTGAAAGCATGTGTTTGGGAGTGGATATCTGCATCACTTACCTTTGTCTTATCTCGTTTTTTCGTCTCCCAGTTTTGGTTTAGTGTCTTTGCAACCAAGTGAAGTTTTAAGTTAGGTCATATGACGTGCTGTGTGGTTTTATCAGTGACGGCCAATCCATTATCCCCCGCACCCTCGTCCCTGTCCTCCATATTTGAGACCCTGCCATGTTTTCTCGCACCCTGTTCACTTTATGCACCTCATTATTGGTACTGGGATTTTTTTTTTTTTGCTTCGTCTTCTTATTCGAATTACCACTTTCCTGTTCCTTTTCCTCTTTCTGGTACATTTACAGTATACTGTTCTCCGATTTTTATTTCTCACTTTTTCTTCATCCTTACTTTTTATATCCACCACCACCTCCGCTCCCACATCCACATCCACACACTTCTTCTCATCCGCCGCCGCCGCCATCACCACCATCCTCCTCCTCCTTAATTCTGTTGCCTAATTTATAATAACCCCTCACTCCCTGTCATTTTCTCCCGCTCTTCCATCTTCCTCTCTCTCTCCCATAACCTCCCTCAGTCCGTCCTTCCCTTCTTCACCACTTCCTCCCTGTATTGTCACTTGCACTGCCCATCCCTCTCCTTTCTTCCTTTTCGCTTCTAGTGTTCTTTCATTGTTCACACTCTCCTTCTCGCCCTGTGTCTTCTTCTCTCCCTGTCTTTCCTTCCCTACCTGGTTCTCATCCTTTCTCCTAGTCTTCTTTTCTATTTTGTTGTCACCTTTCACTTCCTTCGTTCCATGCCTGTCTTCCACTCTCCTTCCCTGCTTCCTTCCCTCTTTCTTCCTTCTTGCCTCCTAGTTTTTCCCACACCTCTCATTCTCACGTTTCCCCCTTTCTTCCTCCTTTCCTCACTCTTGTTCACCCATTCTCCTCCCTAGTTTTCTCCCTTTCTCTCCCTGTCTCCCCTTTCTCTCGTCTTCCCTCCGTTTTTCGCAGCCATTCTCCCTCCCTAATGTCCCCCCCCGTCCTTCCCGGACTCGTTTTCTCTCATCGTCCCTCCCTTTCTCTCACTTTCTCCCATTATTTGCACTTCTACCGTATCTCCGTTCCGTCTTGTTTATCACCCCCTTCTATCATGTTCCGCATCTTATTGCTGTCGTACATACCCTTCTCTCTCCTTCCCTATGTTCCCTTATTTCCTCATACCCTGTTCATCTCTATGCTGCCTTTTGTTCTCTTACCCTCTTCTTCCCTATGTTCCTTTCTCTTCTCTTCCCTAAGTCCCTTTCTCTCTTCTCCCTCATGTTCCATTCTTTCCAATTCCTCCCTTTCCGTCATTCTTCCCTTGCTGTGTACTCCTTTCCTACTCTTCTTCCCTGTATTCCTTTTCTCTCTTCTTCCCTGTGTTCCTTTTCTCTCTTCTTCCCTGTGTTCCTTTCTCTCCCATTCCCTCCCTTTCTGTCATTCCTCCCTTTCTCGGTACTCCTTTCCCTCCTCGCCCGCCTGTCTGTCCGTTGGAAGCATCATCCCCCACCCAGAGTGTCGGGTTGCGGGAGACGTAACGTAATGAGGGATCACGTGACACATTCAACCCTGTCTCTCATGTACTCCCCCCCCCCCTCTCTCTCTCTCTCAACACACACACACACACACACACACACACACACACACACACACACACACACACACACACACACACACACACACACACACAGTTATGGACGAATGACAGTACTCTCTCCTAAATTGTTTTAAAATCATATCCTGAAACCGTTCTTTGTCACATCTGGGATCAAACCAGCAATTTTACCATCAGCAGTCCACTTACCTGTCCACTTGACCAATATCAGTCCCTTTCACATCGCCATTATTCCCTACCTCGCATCTCTCTCTCTCTCTCTCTCTCTCTCTCTCTCTCTCTCTCTCTCTCTCTCTCTAAGAAACAAATGATAGCCTTTAATCTTTCTTTTTCTCTTCGTCTTTCCTTTACCTCGCCTTCCTTTTTGTAATGTCCTCCACGTATTCTTTCTTTCCCCTCTTTTTCCCTTTTATTTTTTCCTATGTCCCTTCCTCTTGAGAACGATTATGTATTTATTTTTTATCTTTTTTTGCATTCACCTTTTTTTCCCCACCTCATTTTCCTACCAGTTTTTTTTTCCTTTTGTGCCTTCTCTCATTTTCGAATCAGGAGCAGGAGGTAGCATAATTAATTGCCTCTTTCTTTCCCATTTCTCTTCGTTTTCTCTCCCTCCCCCTTTTAATTTAATTTCCTTCGTTCCACTTCCTTTCTCCCACCTTCACTTTACCACTTTACTTCAGTCATTCTCCTCCTTCCCTCACATCCCTTCTTAACTTGAGTGTATAACAGGAGAATTTGACTATATTTTACGTGTGTGTGTGTGTGTGTGTGTGTGTGTGTGTGTGTGTACCTATCCTTTCTGCTTCTCTCACTCAGCTTTTTCTCTCTTCCTTCCTCCCTACCATTTTATTCCTCCCCATTTTAGCTTCGATTTTAGAGCTAAGTGCAAGAGACAACATAATACATATCTTTTTCATTTTCTCCCTCTTCATTATGTTCTCTAGTTTCTTTCCCGTAAATCTCTCTCCATTCTTCCCTTTCCCTCTTCTTCCTCATCCCTCACTTGTATCACTCAGAACCAAGGGTAGGAAAGAGCGTATTCACTTTTATCTTCCTCATTCTATCTTTCCTCTCCATTCACTCGCTTAATTGAGTTACTGTCCTCCCTCTTTCTTCCCATTGTTCCTGATCTGCCCTCTCGTCCCTCCCTTATCATTATATCCAAGGGTAGTAGGTTACAATTAATAGCTTCTTTTTCCCCCATTTACCTTCTTTCTTCCTCCTGACACCTTTTTTCCCTTCCATTTTCTTCTTCCTACACTCTTTCCTGCCTCTTTCCCTTACTGTTTTCTTCTCACACATCTTTCCCTCCTATTTCCCGTCTATTTTTTTTTAATCCAACGCCTTTTCCTTCCCCTTCCCCTCTCGTTTTTTCCTCTTCCCCCTCATCGCAGAAGTGTGGGTGACAGCATAATTCTCTGATGCTTCTTTATCTTCACTTCCAGCCCTTTCCCCTCCATTCTTAATCTCCCAAGCACTTGTTTCTTCCATCCTTCCATCCTCCTTTCTTCTCCCGTCTCCCATCTCAGTAACAGCCGTAAATGACAGCATGCTATAACTCATTCCGTCTTTTAACTTCTTTCGTCTTCTCTTTCCTTCCTTCCCGTCTCATCCATTTTTTTCCCCCTCCCTCCTCCCTCCCTCATCTCAAAGTTAAGGGTAAAAGAGAATAATTCATTGCTCTTTATACCTTCCTGTCGTCTCTCCTTTTCCTCCATTCCTGTATCACTTACTTTTCATCCCTCTTTCCCTCATTCATTCATTCCCTCCTTCCTTTCTTTGTTCTTTCCTTCTCTCTTATTCCATCCCCTCGCCCTCCCTCCCACCCTTCCTTCCTTCCTTCCTTCCTTCCTGTTATCTCAAAATTAAAATGTAGCATAATCCATTGCTGTTTCTACTCCTTTCTCATCTTTGCTACTAATTCACTCATTGTCTTCTCTCCTTTCATCCTCCCTCTCCTGTCTCCCTCCCTCTCCTGTCTCCCTCAGTCTCCCTCATCTCAAAGCTAAGGGTGAAAGACAGCATAATTCATTGCTCTTTGTACTCCCCTCTCACCTCCTCCTCCCTTCCTTCCTTCTTCCTTCCTGCTATCCTTCCTTCCTTTTTCCTTCCTGCCATCCTTCCTTCCTTTCTTCCTTTCATTCCATTTTCCCCTCCATCTCCTCTCATCTCTCAACTGAGAGCAGAAAGTAAAAGACAGTATAGCTAGAGTTTTCTTTTCTTTTGCTCGCTTTTCACCTTATCTTCCCCTTGGTTTCCATGTTAATTATTATATACAGTATTTTCCGTCCCCCCTTCCTTCTCTTCTTCCTCTCCACTCTTCCTTCCTCTCATCTGCCCCTTTGTTTCTCCTTCATCTTAAAGGTGAGGGTAAAAGTTAGGGCTTATTCATTACACTCACTTCTATTCTCACATTTCTTCCTCTCCATCCTTCCCCTCAGTCTTTCCTTCCGTCTTTCCTCTTTCTTACTTTCATCTTAGTCTTCCTTCCATCGTTCGTGCTTTCCTTTTCTCTTTTCCTCCTTCCTTTTCATTTTTCTCTCCATCTTCCCCCTTTTCTGTAACCATTGTCCTTTCTTTCCATCATGCATATTCATTTTCCTTCCCGACCTCTTTTCTTTCCATGTATTCTCCCTCTTCCTGCTTCTCACTCTTTTCTTCTTTCCTCTTCCATCCCCCCTCCCTTCCTCCCTCCCGCCACATCCTAGGGGCAAGAGAGCATAATTCATTGGTTTCTCTCTCTCTCTCTCTCTCTCTCTCTCTCTCTCTACACACACACACACACACACACACACACACACACACACACACACACACACACACACACACACACACACACACACACACACACACACACACACACACACACACACACACACACACACACACACACACACACACACACACACACACACACACACACACACACACACACACACACACACACACACACACACACACACACACACACACACACACACACACACACACACACACACACACACACACACACACACACACACACACACACACACACACACACACACACACACACACACACACACACACACACACACACACACACACACACACACACACACACACACACACACACACACACACACACACACACACACACACACACACACACACACACACACACACACACACACACACACACACACACACACACACACACACACACACACACACACACACACACACACACACACACACACACACACACACACACACACACACACACACACACACACACACACACACACACACACACACACACACACACACACACACACACACACACACACACACACACACACACACACACACACACACACACACACACACACACACACACACACACACACACACACACACACACACACACACACACACACACACACACACACACACACACACACACACACACACACACACACACACACACACACACGATTTCACAGATTCTCATCCCTCCTGTCTACTGTAGTCCTTCCTTTCTATCTTTCCTCACTGTCTTCTTCCTTCCTTCCTTCCTTTCTTCCTTCCGTCAGTACCTTCTCTTTCATTCTATATTCTATCCATCCATCCATCCATCCATCATCCAATCCTGTGTTGCCCCATGAGAAGCGTAGAGTCCGGAGGTAGGCAAGTTGGTCCTGACATTCCGTATTCTAACATCTCTTAATTTATTCTTTCATCCATACTTGCCATTTATGTCTGTCTTTAATTATTTATCTTACTGTTTCCTGCCTTTCTTGATTCAACACCCCATTCCTTCTCCTGCGCTTCCTCCCTTCACACCTCTTCTCCCTCCTTCCCATATGCTCCTGTTCTTTCCTCTTTTCTTTCAGGACTTTCCAGTTTTACTTCATTACTCCATTCCTTGCTTTCCTTCCTCCTCCTCGTATACCCCTGTTATTTTCTTTCATCTCACTACCTCCCCTTTCTCTTTCCTTATACCTTAGTTTGTCTCCTTCCATTCCTCCTTTCATATCCGATTATATTCCTCTGTCTAACTAACTCCTCTTTTTATTTTCGTACTCCTTATTCCGTC
>NC_136978.1:9834359-9996859 GCF_032717465.1 Coenobita brevimanus
AAGAGGTATTGTAGGCAGAGAGTCTAATGGACAGTTTGGGTAGGTAACAGTGTGACAGCCGAGATACTTGTAGAGTGAGAGGAAGAGGTAGAAAGAGAATCAAATTGACAACTTTGCCAACAGAAAGGCAGTCCTAGAGTTGGAGTGAGAGAGGATAAAGGACGGCATATGACAACTAAGGTAACAAAGTATGAATCCGGTAGTGGAGTGAGTGGAGAAGCTTGACAGGAAACGAGGTAGACAACTGGGGTAATAGAATGGCAACCCAGAGATGGAGTGAGAGGAGGAGGTTGGAAAAAGCTAAAAATATAAGGACGAAATGTGAGTAATATACAGGGCTGGGATAGAACCGGGTCCCAACCATCAGGTCAGAGATGCGAAAGTGTGGAAAGATCTTTATTCTGCATTCTACCAAGACACTGATTACCGGTATGAATGTAAGCAGTTTTAATTGGGGAGAAGCTCTGGAAGAGATCAAAGAACCCTGCATTGAATCGGCTTTTCCATTTGTTTGCGTGTGAAATTGGGTTTTGATAATGATGATCATGAAGATGGAGATGGCAAGTATGATAATAATTGGGATAGTGATTATGATCAGAGTCAAGGAGTATCAGAGTTAAGGAGTGATGATGGTGATTAAAAAAAGGCATGAATATGATGATGATGGTATTCATGATAATCACAGTGGTAATTATGATGATGGCGATGGTAACTTCTGTTATGATGATTAGAACTAAAGAAACAGAGTAAAAATTTAACTACAGGTAGTGATATCATTGAGATGGAGGTGCACATCGGATGAGGCCAGAGAACCGTGTCGAGGAACCGGATGTCATAAAGTTGCTGTGTGTGGACCAGGACAAACGGTAACAGGACTGAGTGGAGAAATGGCGGGCTTGTGACAGTGAAGTTACTCTATTCTACCCCCAACTATAACAGACGTCATCAGATAGGATTTTTGGCTACTCAGACTTACCACACTTAGGCTACCTCTCATCGTCACCGACAACAACATTCTGTATCATACCAGCTCATATTCTAGATCATCATCATCATCATCATTCCTCATTTCTAGCCACCCAAAGAATGGAGTGAGCTAGGAGAGAGAAAAACACGGTGAAATGGGCCACAAAACCTCTCTTGAATCTCCATCCTTCACGCATAACCATCTGCACATGTTTTACCGTATTTTTCTTCATGGATGCTCTTCACGCACACCTGCTGGATAGAGTCATGCCGATACACTTGGGGAAAAAGAAAAAAAGAACATGGTTTAGACTCAGCTTCATGGAAGCTGCGAGTAACGGCAGCTATTTCCTTTGTTGCCTGTACATTCGTCTCCAGCACTGAGCATCATCAGCGTCACTTGTTTCACGGTGCGAGGTTGTGGTAGTAGTGACGGCTACAGGGGCAGGGTGTAGCACTGGGCACAGGTCATATTTCTATTTAACCCCTTCACTACGAGGAGTCCCCCAAGGCGAATATAAATTTCAGCGGTAGCATAAAGAACATCCAGTCTCACTTTATCTCCTGTGAAGTATAAGGATCCGGGACTGGACATTCATAGTCCTGAACTTTTAACCCCTTCAGCTCTACGTGTGTTTCTGACACCAGAACACGTCCATGGGTAGAAGATACGAACACTGTCTGTTTAGGCTAATTCTTGTAGCCCAAGGACGTCTTTAAGGATTGCGTAATGCCAAACGGTTTTATATATCTTAAGAAAGACATGTTAGAAAGATATATTTGGGCTGAAGGGGTTAACGGTAAGTGACGATCTGCTCCCTTGGTGACATTGCAAACTGAGAGTCCTTTTGATATTTGAACTTCTGCGTTACACATTCAGCCCGGGATGTCTTCTTTCATACTTGAATCTGGTATACTGCCAGTGTTATTCAACTCAGGATAGATTTCTCGGAGTGGGTTGTTAATGTAGCCTTGATAAACACTGTCAGTATGAGACGCTTTTCCTACGTTATATAAAAAACAGCTTCGTAGTAGCAAGAACGAAAAGGACGTCACTCGCAGTCAGGGGAGTAAAGCACATGACTTTCCCCGACTGGTGACTGATACCACTGAACCACAAGTCTCCGTCCCGTACCGTAGTATTAAATTAGCTCTGTCGTGATGTTGTGAGAGGAGGTGAGGAAGCTTAATTGTGAGTGCGGTTATGGCGGCGGGAGTGGCGTAGTGGCGGGGTTGTGACGGTGTGAAGCCACTGACGACCCGTTAATGAGATGAACTAAGACGAATGGCGTAGGAATAGGGTACACACCACAGCAGGAAGGGAGACGGGGAACTTGAACAGGATGAGGATTAGGTGGAAGTGGGCATGAGGAGGAGGAGGAGGAGGAGGGGAGCAGAAGCAAGAGGAAAAGAAGAGGATTTGATGTAAGAGAAGAGGAGAGGGAGGAGAAAGATCAGATACAAGAAGAAGAGAAGGTGGGAGGGGACAGTTGAAGCAAGGGGAAAATAAAAAAGACGATTTGATGTGAGAGGAGGAGGAGTAGCTGATATAAGAGGAAGGGAAGGATGAGGAGGAGCTGAAGCGAGAGAAAAAGAAAAGGATTTGATGTAAGAGAAGAGGAGTAGGAGAAGGATCTGATGCAAGAGGAGAGTAGTGGAGGAAGGGATGGTGCTGGGGAGGAGGAGAATTAAGGGGAATGAACTTAAGAGATGAGGTGGATGACCCGATGCAAAGGGAGAGAAAGGGAGAGGAAAAAAGGAAAGAAAGGGTGTTTGTGGAGAAAGATTATTTAAAGGAAGAGAGTAAGTACATACTGTAGTGATGAAGAAAGTGCCTGAAGGACGAAAAGGAGTAGGAGAAAACAGGAAGAGGAAGAAAAAGATGAGGAAGAGAAGAGTGTGACTAGTTAAGAGGGAAACGAATACAGGAGAACAATGAAAGGAATGAATTAGGACAAGGTTATGCGGGGGAGGACGATGATGAGGAGGAAGAAGAGAAAGAAGACGAAGAAGAGCAAAAGGAGGAGGAGAAAGAAAAAGATGAAGGAGAGGAAAAGGAGGAGGAGGAGGAGAAAGAAAAAGATGAAGGAGTGGAAGTGGAGGAGGAGGAGGAGTGTGAATGGCAAGGGGGGGGGGGATGGATGAATACGGAAGAACTAAGACGGATGGGATAGGAGTTGGGTACGCTGGAGAGAGAGGAGGAGGAGGAGGAGGAGGAGGAGGCGTTGGAAGAGGAGAAAGAAGACGTGGAAGATTGGGAGGAAGAAGGAAAGATGGAAGGAAGGGTGAAGGGAAGGGAGGTAGAGATAAGGAAAGGTGGAGGAGAAATAGCAATGACGAACAGAGCAGAAGAGGAGGAGGGAGAGGGATGTGAGGTAAAAAGGGATCCAGGGAGGAGGAAGAGATGGAAGAGGTGCAGGAGGGAGAGAAGAAAGGAGGAGGAGGAAGGGAGAAGGAAGAGGGAGGGATGAAGTAGGAAGAGAATGGGGATAGAAAAGAGGGAGGGAGAGAGGAGGAAGAGAAGGGAGGTGGAGAGGAAGGGAGGAAGGAAGAAGGGAAATCACAGTGGAGGGGAGTGCTGGGGAAAATAAAAGTTTTGATGTACAGATTTCTATAAAAGGGGACGACTGAGCCGGGAGAAGAGGGCAGGAGGAGGAGTTTGGAATGAAGAGAAGAAAAAAGGAAGAATAGGAGGTGTGCTGGAGTGGTAGAAGGGAAACTTAAAAAGATGGAAGAGGAACGGAGACGTAAGAAGAGGAGTACAAAGGACCAGTTGGTCCTGTCGTGGCAGTTTGGTACAGGGAAGGTTATAACTAACAAAACTCATCTGTCAGCTAAAGACAAGGATGGAAAAGCAGAAATAGCCAACGAGGAGAGTAGAGGAAAAGCAGGACGGTGAAAACAATGGAGAGAGAGAGAGAGAGAGAGAGAGAGAGAGAGAGAGAGAGAGAGAGAGAGAGAGAGAGAGAGAGAGAGAAATATGAAGGCATTGATGATGATTAAAAGGAAAAGAAAATCAAACAAGAGTAAAACAGAATCTGAATAGGAAGTCCCCCTTTTGTGTTACAGGGAGGGACACGATGTCGGCGAGATAAGGACGGGGTGGCAAAAGAGGGGGAGACATTTTAAACCGAGAGGAAATATACGAGGATCAGATAACACCGGGATTATAAATGGAGCTAACGTGGCCACCAGAACGGATCTAATTGAACCCTTTGACCCACAGGATTTATCTCAGCGCAAAATCGTCTGAGTGTAATGTAAATATAAGGCTGGTTCTTTGATCTCAGGGGTTTCTCTCAGCTGACGTTAGGCTAATGTGAATATGTTGAAAACCGAACGTGATCTTGATTTGGTTAGTAGTTACGTGGATGGTCTTTTTCTCTACAAACCATAGTTACCTCATCTGTTATTGTTTGGATCATTAAGCTTACTCGAACAGACGGAGCTCTCTCTCTCTCTCTCTCCAGTGACCGTGTATTGATAATTTGATAGTACTTGAGGCGTTATTTTTAGCGCAAGGATGAGATTAATAAAAAAAACAAAGTCCCGTAGCCATTTTGCGAAGCCCTTACTCTTAACAGTACTGGACAATAGCGATAACGACACAGTGATGACAACGACGATCCCTATGACAAAAAAATAACGAAGGTACCGTAGATAAAACGTACAATTCGGTACTTGATACAAATATAACTGAATAAGTATCTATAAGCAATTGAAATATCACCAGAAGCAGTACCGAAATAAAATAAAAAAATAAGAAAATATAAATTTAAAAAGGGTGTTTCCTTTCATTGCCCACATTCAATTCTGCATCAGTTCGGCCACACTCATCTCGGCTCGGCTTCGTTGCCATCTTAACTTTCCCTAATTGGACGGCCACGCTGACAAACTTTACGCTTTTTATAAGAAAGTGGTAGGAGAGAGAGAGAGAGAGAGAGAGAGAGAGAGAGAGAGAGAGAGAGAGAGAGAATGGAAAAGCAGCCTGGAAAACAGAAGATCGTCTGGGGAGAGAAGAATGAGTGCTGGCAGTTAGAGAGTGAGTGAGAGAGAGAGAGAGAGAGAGAGAGAGAGAGAGAGAGAGAGAGAGAGAGAGAGAGAGAGAGAGAGAGAGAGAGAGGGAGGGAGAGGTAATGCAGCCTGGAAAACAGAAGATCGTCTGGGGAGAGAAGAATGAGTGCTGGCAGTTAGAGAGAGAGAGAGAGAGAGAGAGAGAGAGAGAGAGAGAGGTGAGTGGCCGTGAGAGCAGACATGGACTTAAACAAACAAAGTGCAAACTGTTTATGATGATTACCGTAATGTCTTCTGAAATTTCACACCTCGCATGGTTGGAATGAGTGAGTGGTGTAGGAGAGTGGGGAATGGAGTATTTGAGTGAGTGGGGAGTGTATTGGAGTTGAGATGGGTGAGACATGGGGTGGGGAAGATGGGGAGAGAGAGGGAAGAGAAAGCGTAGGGTGGTGGAGTGGGAATGAGATGAGAGAAGTGGAGGGAAGAAGGGGAAAGAGGGGAGAACAATGTTTGGAGTGAGTGAGGATGGGTAGTAGGTGAAGGAGTGGGGATGGATGAGACATGGAGAGGGAAAAGAGGGAAGGGAGAATGTGTAAAGTGCAAGAAAGGGGACTGGTGGAAATGAGAGGCATGGAGAGGAGAAAGAGGGGAGTGTATCAGGAAGTGTTTGGAATTAAGTGAAAAGGGAGGGAGGTTGAGGGGGAGTGATAGGAGACTAGAGGAGAGGGGGAGGGAGAAATTGGAGGGGGATGAGGGGAGATTGTGAGGGAGTGATTGGAGGATTGAGGTCGTGGAATGAAGGAGGGGAGGGGGAAGGAAGCTGTGAAGGAGTATCTGGGGAGAGTGAGGAGAGGAAGGTAGGGATAGAAGGGGGGTGCTGAGGGGCGAGGGAGGGGAAGGGAGGGGGGGGTGAAAATGTGCTGAGAGGGTTAAAATTGTGTAGAAGAGGAGGGACTGGGAAGGGGTGAGAGGGGACAGGAATGGGTGGTAGGAGGGGGGAGAGTGTGAGAGAGTTTGGAGTGAGTGAGAGCTGGGTATGGATGCTGTGGAGTGGCAGGGAGAGAAGTTGAGAGAGGTGTATAGTGAAGAGAGAAGGAGAAAATCGAGGAGGGAACGTGAGGGGTGGGACGGAAGGAAAGGGGAGAAGGGCGAGAGAGAAGAGGAGGAGAGGGGAGAGGGGAAGACAGAAAGAGGAGGGGTGGGGAGTTAGATTGAGTAAGAGAGTAAGCAAGGGAATGAAAGGGGAGAATGTCCAAGTGTGTGTGTGTGAGAGAGAGAGAGAGAGAGAGAGAGAGAGCCGTCTGTAGCTGTGTTCGAGTAAGCATGTTTTAAGTAGAGCTTATAAGTGGATGAAATTAAATTGCGGGGAAAAAAAATTAATAAGTTTTAATGGGAACATGAGTACCTATTAATTTAGAGAAGAGTAGTGGAAAATAAGAGTGACGTGTATTTGGAGAGAGAGAGAGAGAGAGAGAGAGAGAGAGAATGAAAGCAAACTGAGAAATATAGGCAGTTAAGAGGGAGGGAGGGAGGGAGAGAAAACGAAGAGGGAATGCAGAAGACTGAGTAAGTGAGAAGAAAGGAAGAAATAGTGGCAGTTAGAGAGAGAGAGAGAGGTGGAGGGGGCGTGTGTGTGTGATCGATCGGTGAGATACTAGTGGCTAGAATCAACACTACCTCACGTGCCTCCCCTTTCTGCCTCACCCTGCCTCTCCCTAGCCTCACTTTCACGTGCCTCCCTTCCCTGCCTCTTCACTTTCTGCCTCCCTTCCCTCCTCCTCTTCCTCTTTCTGCCTCCCCTCCTCCCTCCTTTTCCTCTTTCTGCCACTGTGCTTCCCATTCTGCCTGCCTCTCTGCCTCCCCTTGATGTGCTGCCTTTCCCTGTCTTACCCTTTTGTGCTCTGGTCCTGCCTCACTGTGTTTTCCTTGCTCCGCACCCTAACCCTCGCATGCTAACTTCTTTCCTGCCTTCATCTCTACCTTCCTACCTGCCCTTCAGCTCCTTTCTTTCCTGTCTCTCTCTTGTGATTCTTCCCTATCTGCCGCTCCCTCTGCCTGACTCCTCTGCCTCCCACTCACCCTAACGCAGTCTTCATCCCTGCCTCTGTGTTTATTTGATCTCACTCCCTGCTTTCCTCCCTCCCCGCTCTCCTCACTCCCTGCTCTCCTCACTCCCTGCTCTCCTCCCCTGCTTTCCTTCCTCCCTAATTTCCTCCCTGTATTCATTCACCCCTGCGTTCCGTCCAGTCCAATCCCTGCCTCTCTCATGCTGCCCTGCTCCGTGCCCGTATCTTACTTCTCATGATTCCTCCCTTCCCCGCTCTATGTTTCCCTCCCTGCCTCTCCCACACGAGCTTGCAGTCAGCGTCTTAGTCTTAGACTTTCACATTTATCTGCCAAAGATATTTTAAGACGCCATACTTCTTTTATAATTGTGCGAAGCTGATGAGGATGAGGGTAATGATGGTGGCGATATTATTATTATTACTATTATAATTATTATTATTATTATTATTAGTAGTAGTAGTAGTAATTAGTTGTAGTAGTAGTAGCTTTTGTTTTTTATCGTAGCAGTATTCTCTTTGCAGGTGAGTTTATTGAGTCTGGAGGTATTTGGATATTATAAGGCAAGTTGCACTGAGATGTGACTGTGACAAAAAATTTTCAGGTCATGGCTGTCTGTTTATATATCCAGTCATATCTGTCCCTACTTAGCAGCAAACGACCACTCCTTCCTCGTCACACAACCCTCCCTCATATACTCACCTGCCAAATAACATACCAGTACGTTAAATAGCAGCCAGGGTAGCTTGTTGTGGTTTTGTTAGCCTGAGTAATTAATAATCGTAATAAATGAAACCAGTGACATCACCAGGAGATCTATGGGATAAAACACAGCAGACTAACCAAGATTTTATTAATATGTGCGATTTGTAGTGTTGCATTTTAGTTGACCCCAGACGATTTAATTCAGCTGAGAGTGAATAGGAGTGTGAGGGTGATAGCAGACGACTATCACCATTAATGAAGCCTGTATCTAACCCCTGCAGTGAAAAAGAAAATCACTCCTGGAGATAACAGTATTTAAGAAAAGAAAAAAAAAAAAGATCCATTTGAGGGATAAAAAAAAAATTGTACTTACCATCATAGTGAAAGAATGTTGTTATTTATTTATTTATTTATTTATTTTTTTAGTTTTTGTTTTCATCCATTTACCAGGAAGGGTTTCTCTCTCTCTCTCTCTCTCTCTCTCTCTCTCTCTCTCTCTCTCTCTCTCTCTCTCTCTCCAAAAGAAAAGCACCTGAAGCTAGTGGGAATAAAATATCAGAGTGACCGTGGCAGTGAGAGAGGGTTGAGAGCCCTGCGTTGCCATGGTGACTGACCTCTGTTCGGATACACAAGGAATTTTGAGAGAGAGAGAGAGAGAGAGAGATTGTGGTTGCGGGCGTGTGTGTGTGTGTGTGTGTGTTAGAACGATTAAGGAATTTTTAAATACTGATATGTTCAAAATAATCAGGCCATTTAGAGACGTGAGTTAGCTAAAGTGGAGTGGTAGTGTGTGGAAAAAGACAGTGTGGAGTGGAGTGGAGTGGATGTGGAATAAGACTGTGTGGAATGGAGTGGAGTGGGTGTGGAATAAGACAGTGTGGAGTGGAGTGCGTGTGGAATAAGCATGTGTGGAGTGGAGTGGAGTGGGTGTGGAATAAGCATGTATGGAGTGGAGTGGAAGTAAAGGCAGTCTGGAATGGAGCGAGAGTGATGTAAGAATGTGTGGAGTGATTGAATGTGGATTATAGGGAAGTGGAGTAGGATGTGGAGTAAGAGATTGAAAATAAAAAGTGGGTAAACGCGGTGTGGAGTGGAGGATGTGGAATGAGGTAGTGTGGAGGGGGGTGTGGAGAGGCAGTCTTAGGGGCGGTGGAACTTGATCTTATGCCGACCAGGAAAAGCACGCACTTCTGTTGAGAGAGAGAGAGAGAGTATATTTCAGTCATTTTTCTATGGTGCCTTGTGTATGTGTGTAGTTTATCATGGCTTGTTTTGTTTGTCGTTAAAAAATACGTACTTGCTGTTTGTTCATAACATAGTGTGTTATATTGGGTGTCGTGTGTGTGTGTGTGTGTGTGTGTGTGTGTGTGTGTGTGTGTGTGAGAGAGAGAGAGAGAGAGAGAGAGAGAGAGAGAGAGAAAGAAAGAGAGAGATTACACTTTTATTAAATGTCATTAAGATGTACGTGTAAAAATACTATGAGTACTAGAGTGCAGGCTGATAATACACCTTGTCAGCGAAGAGTGTGTGCTACCGATATGTTGAATATAAACGATCTACGAAAGGAGGATATAGTATAAGGGATGTTTTCACTGTAAACTCCTCGGGTCTCTCCTAACGTGGATAAAATCGCATGGTGTTAGTCAGAATAACATTAAAAAATCGTCCGTGAGCGTAAAGGATTGATTGAGTTTCTTACAAGAGTGTATGAATATCTTAAGGGTTTTGGGCATAGATATTGGGTAGAGTCACTACAGAGTTTGGTAGAACAGATAAAAGGCAAAGATGATGAAACAGAATAGTGATGGTATATGCTGGTTTGGTGCAGGTTTCGTTCTTTGATGCACTGTGTTACGGTAGTTGTGTATTACCATCACCAAATTCAGTGGCAGTTGGTGAGACTGGAACCCAGATCAGAGAGTTTCCAATCGTTAGCCAAGTACAGTAACAGATCCACCGAGGTACCGGTACCGAATCACACCCCAGATCAGGCTTTGTTAGTTCAGCCTTCCCTCATCAGTCTCTCCCTCCCGCCCACTCCCATCCCACCCCCCTCTTCATCAATCCACACCCTCGTCAACGCTCCCAGTGTTGGCAGTACCCATTATCCACGCCGCGTTAAGCCTGTCTTCCACGCTTGGATCTTAGCAGCCGTTTTTGTAGCCATATTTCAACGTCAGTATTAAGTCAACCCCTCATCAGCTCCATCTTCGTCCCTCGTATATTCATGATCCACCTACCCGTCAAAATTTTTTCCATTATCTGGCTACTATTTTTCATTTTAACATTAGGTTGTATGGCGTGTTTGTAGTTCGACATGTAATTTCTTGTCCCTGTATCCTACCCACCCCAATCGTTGATGTGAGATAGGTTAAGGTGATAATTATAAAGATATACTTACCGTACTTCATTTAATTGACTCTCTCTTTAGGTCTAATCAGTCAGTTCCGTTACCACTCTGTCGCTAGTTATTTTGCGATTTCTTCCTCCTGTATCCTACCCACCTTATTGGTAAGTGGGAGGTAGGATCAGGATAATGATGATGATAATTGTAATAATATACCATCACCTAAGCCACCTACTACTATTCTGACTTTTTTTTTTTTTTTTTTTTTTTTTTTTTTTTAATCCAAAGCCTCCATTTGTCTGTGTGAAAAAAAGGTTAAGGTGATGGTGATAAGAATGGAAGTGATATGTAGCTACTACGATACCTTAGTCACACGCCATGTCCACCATTTCTGTTTCCTCCTTCTTACAGCATTCTATTATATTGTAGGGGCTACCTTGCCTTTCCTCAACACATTCTCCCTACATTGCCGCTGGGAAGTAGGGTTAGGAGGATGATGATGATGATGATGATGATGAAGCACTACCTTTCTCTTAAGTTTTATCCACCATTTCCATTAATCTCTTCTCGTAGCTTACCATATGGTACTTTTGTCGTACACAATCTCCCTTTCAGTAAAGATAAAAGGGGAATTATGATGGTGGTGATGACATAACCCTACTACCATGCTCACACGCCATATCCACCATTTCCATTAGTCCTGTCTTGTACCCCATAATAACTTCCCCTTAAACCTCCCTTTCACCTGCCATTCACGCTGCCCTCGTAAGCGCCACCTACAGCTGACTTACCCTACCCTGTCCCATGGCACCCTGTTCTTCCCCTGCCATGCATTCCCTCGGACCAGCCTGTCTCCCCTTTCCTGTCACTCTACCTTCTCCCAGACTTCCTCTACCTTATCCGCCGGCACCTTGTTCTTCCTCAGCCGTGCATCTCCTCAGACCTACCCTATTCCCCCTCCCCTGCCTCTCACTCGGCTTTCACCCTGACATACCGTACCATATACCTTGACACTTTATTCTTGCCCTGTCATACGGTACCTCCCTTCAGCCCCACACTTCTCCCCTCCCCTGCCTCTCATTCTACTCATAAATACCCTGATTTACTGAACCCTGTCCTCTGGCGCCCTATTCATACACTGTCATACCTCCCGTCATACATACTTTCCTCTCCCCTGTCTCTCACCCTGACTAACCCTTTTTGTCCCATGGCTCCATAATCATCCTTGCCATACCTTCCCCCAGACCTACCCTCTCACTCTGCCTAGAAACATCCTGACTTACCCTGCCCTGTCCTCTTGCACCCTGCCCTACCTCTGCTCTATCATACATCCCCTACAGTTTTTCCCCTCCCCCCCAAAAAAAAAAAAAAAAAAAAAATACAGTATCACGCAGAGTTACCCTATCCTCTGCCTCTCTTTTCTCCCCTTACCATACTTTCCCTGCACCAGCTTTTCTCCCCTCCCCTGTCAGTCTGCACACGTAAACTTTACTGTACATATAACCCAGACTTACCGACCCTATCCGCTGGTCCCCTATTTCACTGAGGTACGCCAGGTGGAAGGGCGACCTGGCGCTAATTACAGGTAAGAGAGGCAGCCACGCCCTCTCCCAAACCCCCAGCCTTTTACCCCCTGACCCCCACCTCCTTCCCCTTCCCAGTTCTCCCCTCTCCGACTCTCATCAACACCCCAATCCCCTCCAGTACTTTTAATGTCACCCTCACCGTCCTTCTCACTTTTATCATCACTATTGCAGTTATCACAGACGTTATCATCACCGTCACTGTACAATCGCAACTTTTGCTTGTGTGATCACAGCTAATATCTACCATCAATTTCACTGTCTTATACCCACCATCACCGTATTTCCATCATCACTATCGTCACAGTAACCATTAGCATCATCTACATCACCATCACACCCACTCTATCACCATCTTTTAGCCACCTAGTTACCCGTAGACAGGAATTGCCGGGTTGGACCTAGCTATGGGATGGGCCAGGCGAAAACTTAGGCCACTGCATTTGTTTTTAAAGTTCGTATATTATCAGATTCACCTTTATAACCATTATCACCATCACAGCCTCTATAACTTGTCACCATTGCGATTGCCACTGTATCTTATCAACATCACAGTCACACCCTCACTCTCACCATCACCGTCAACATTATCCTCTTCATTATAACACTCCTTATCTCTGTCACTGTCACCATATTGATAATAAGGGGTACGGTACCGTATATTAAAGAAGAGAATTGAAGAAGAATATGGCAAGGAAGCAATAAGAGGGATGAAGCAAAGGGGAAAGGAAGAAGAAATGAAAGATGAGGGGAGGTGGAAGGACAAAGGAAGGGCAAAGAAAGTGGTTTTGAACTTGTAGCAGGAAGGAGAAGGAATGAAAGCGGAAGGGAGGAGGAAAGAAGAAGAAAGAGGAGGAGGAAAGAGTCTAACGAGGGAGGAGGAAGGAAAGAGGAGGGGAGAAAAGTGATTAGGGTCTTGTAACAGGAAGGGAGGAGAAAGAAGCACCGAGGTCCTACACTCAGATTATCTTTTTCTCCGCGTCCAGGAGTCTTCTCCTCCCCTCATCATGCGTCATCTCTTCTTCTTCTTCTTCTTTATCTCTTCCCCTGACTCACTCTCTCTTCTTTCTTTCCTCCTGGCTCCTCCTTTCATCTCCCGTCGTTTGTATTCCTCACATTTCTCCATCCTCCTCCTAGCTCTCTCTTCTTTCTTCCTCCTGGTCCTTTATCCCCCCTTCCTCTTCCTACCATCTCCTCTCTTTTCTCCAGGTTTCCTTTCCCCTCTTTGTCCTCTGATTTTCTTTACGTCTTTCCTCCTTTTTTTTTTTTTTTTTTTTTTTCTTCCTGTTGTCTCTCTCTACATCTCTCTCTAACTCCCTTTCCTCCTTCCTCCCTCACTAACTCTCTTTCCTCCTCCCTCCCTCACTAACTCTCTTTCCTCCTCCCTCCCTCTACCCTTCCTTTCCCACTCTCGTCTCACCCTCTGCCCCTCTTAGCTAGAACAAATATTTAGCTTTGAATCCTCATCCAAGCATATTTACGGTAGGAGCGGTAACAGCCAGTCCCATATTAGCTCCTTAGAAGTATAGGGGCCCGAGGCTAGGCGTATTTACGTCCTAGTAATATACACTTCATCTTATTTTTCGTGGGGGGGCCTTCTCATTATATTTTCCATCCTTCTTATTGCCACTAATACCATCTAGCACTCTTCCTCCCTATTACCCCCTCACTTTTCCTTTCCTCCGTATCCCCCCCCCCTTCCTTTCCCATTCTCCATCCCCCTTACCCATCCTCCTTCTCTCTCTTGTCCTAGTAACCCCACCTTTTTCAAATCCTAACAACCCTTGTCTCCCTAACTCCTCCTTCCTCCCCAGCCCCTCCTTACCGTCAGTCCCCTCCTCCTTCCATCTTACCCTCTACCTTGCCCCTCCTCTTCCCCTTCCCATTCTCTTCCTTGACAGCCCCCAATCTCTCCCTATTTGCATCCTCTATTCCCTTCCCCCACCTTCCACTCCCCTGTCCATCAATCACCTCCTGTCTCATTCGTACCCCTTACCTTCTCCATCGCCTTTCTCGCATTCCCTCCCCATCCCCCTTAATTCTTCCCCCATTCTCCTATCTTATCCTTAGCACTGCCACAGTCAATACCACGCATACTGCCACAACCACTATAAATACTACTACTACTATTACTACTACTACTATTACTACTACTACTATAGTCTATTCCATATAAACTGGCGGAGAGAAACCTGTATTTTCCTTCCCAAGTCTGGGTCAAACGCAGAACGCAGGTGACCTTTGAAGGATTATCCCCCTCTTTCCTCAAGCCCTTCCCTTCTCCCTACTCTCCTGAGAGAGAGAGAGAGAGAGAGAGAGAGAGAGAGAGAGAGAGAGTGTGTGTGTGTGTGTGTGTGTGTGTGTGTGTGTGTGTGTGTGTGTGTGTGAGTGTGTGTGTGTGCGTGTGCGTGTGCGCGCGCGTGTAGGTGCATATATGTGTGTGTGTGTGTGTGTGTGTGTGTGTGTGTGTGTGTGTGTGTGTGTGTGTGTGTGTGTGTGTGTGTGTGTGTCTTTATTATCTGTGGAGAGCCTTCTTCTGTGCTATCCTTGTGTTATTCTAATAGATTAGTCTTATTCCTGTTGGAGCTGCCCAGCATGGACTAAAAGGTCTACTGCAGTTATCCTCTCTTCTTGCAGTATATTCTTATGTGTAACTTTTAGCAGCTTACATGATTGTTGTAATAATATTTTAAAAACTATCTAAGACAGGTTTCAAAATTTCCCCATTCATCTTAGACGCGCGCGCGCACACACACACACACACACACACACACACACACACACACACACACACACACACACACACGCGCGCGCGCGCATATAAAGTATATTCTCTATCGACATTTCTTATAAAAATATGTGGAGCATGCTGGGACTCTTGGGTGAGTATAGCTTGAGATGAATGGTAACAAAGAAGAGGAAGGAGGGAATGCATGAGTGGAGCACCTGCTGACCCGTGCTGGTTCAGGTGTGCGTTTGGCCTCAGGTCAAGATGGGTGGAGCTTTTGCCTTGAGGTCACATGCAGTATTTCCTGGAACGCCCTAGATGATGCTTCTCAACATCCCGCCCAGGTCACTTATAATAATGGACAACGCATCATACCACTGCAAAATCATAAATAAAGCACCAACACAGAGCTTACGAAAACAAGAAATTATAAAGTGGCTTCTTGATAACAACCTCCCTCATAACCCTCTGCACACTAAGGCTGAGCTGCTACACCAAGTGAAAAAAAAAAAAACAAAGAAACAGACAAATAAAGACAGGCAATTGTTTGAAATTGATGAAATCGCCAATAATCCTGGTCACCAGGTGCTGCGGCTTCCTCCCTATCATTGCCAGCTCAACCCCATAGAGCTGATTTGGGCTCAGGTCAAGGATGATGTGAGGAAGAGAAACTCAAATTCTTCTCGAAAATTACGAGTGATCGAAGAGCTGACGAGAAATGCGATAGAAAAAATAACAGCAGAAAACTGGCAGAAATGTGTGGCACATACAAAAAAAAAAAATAGAAGAATTTATGAGAAATGACACTGCTGTAAACCACATGGTAGAAAATTTTGTTATCAATATATCGAACGAGTCCAGCAGCGATGAAGATGAATAAACAAGTGTTGTGTGAGGTGTCTTGTGTATACTTATTGTAAACAAGAGCTGTAAATATAAGCCATATACATGCATTGTTTCATATTATACAAGAGAGAGAGAGAGAGAGAGAGAGAGAGAGAGAGAGAGAGAGAGAGAGAGAGAGAGAGAGGGAGGGAGGGAGGGAGGGAGGGAAGGAAGGAGGAAAACAACGAGAGAGGATGGGGAGGGAGAGAAACATTCCCTTTTCCTATTCATCACACACACACACACACACACACACACACACAACACACACACACACGAGAGAGAGAAAGAGAGAGAGAGAGGGAGGGGGAGGGAAGGAAGGAGGAAAGAACAACGAGAGAGGGTGGGGAGGGAGAGAAACATTCCCATTTCCTATTCATCACACACACACACACACACACACACACACACACACGAGAAGAGAGAGAGAGAGGGTAATGAATATTTCACCATTTTTTTCTATAAAACTCTATCTTGATAGAAGCTATTTTCAGCAAATCATATGACTGATATTTTAATACTTATAAGGGTTCGCCATTTCGCGATGAATTGGTGATTTTCTTAGGTTTGCCAATCAGGATAGAACTCGTAATAATGCCCCAAATTCATGTTTGGATTGGATGTATGATTAATTAATATTAGGTCAGAAAATAAAATATGATTGCTATATTTGAATATTAGACAATAAACAGTTCGATCTCTCTCTCTCTCTCTCTCTCTCTCTCTCAGGAGAGGAAGGAGAAGGGTAGGGCTGGTGAAAGAGTCAGGTGAGGTCACTTTAATCCCTTTGTACGGGCACCTGTGTTCGACTAGGACTTGAGCGTAGCTTCTCCGCCACTTTATGTGGAACCGACTATACTACTACTTCTAGTATCATTACCATTACCCTTTCTCGAACTCCATTCCCCTCTCTCAGTCTCCCAAACTCCTGTCCCCTGCCTCCCTCTCCCCTCGCCAGTCTCAGTTCCCAGTCCACACAAGTCATTCCCCTTTGCATGATGTGCCGGGAAGCATGCTAGGTAAAAATGACAACCAAGATTCCTTGAAGCTCTGTTTTGCAGCTGGTGTGTGTGTGTGTGTGTGTGTGTGTGTGTGTGTGTGTTTTACGAGTGTGTATGTGTATTGTCTAAACACCTGTGTAATATGTTGTGTATTATTATAGTTTGTGTGTGTATGTGTATTGTCTAAACACCTGTGTACTATGTAGTGTATTATTATATTTTATGTGTATGTTTGAGTATATGTATGTACAGTGTATGTATCTGTATGTATGTACTGTATGTGTGTGTGTATGTCCCGGTATACATGTGCTAAGGTCCGTTTCTGACTCATGTGATTAGTACGGAGAATACCTATATTACATCGTGTGTGTGTGTGTGTGTGTGTGTGTGTGTGTGTGTGTGTAGGCCCGCTCCCAACTCACTCCATTAGCACACAGAATACCTACAATCCCTCTTGTTTTCCAGGAGTGACAGGCCTATTCTTCTCCGACCTGCCAGCAAACAGAATGCAAATGTGTGTGTGTGTGTGTGTGTGTGTGTGTGTGTGTGTGTGTGTGTGTGTGTGTAACTCATCGTCGGGTGCTTTGTTTTTGTCAGCACACACACACACACACACACACACACACACACACACACACACACACACACACACACACATACACACACACACACACATACACACACACACACACACACACACACAGCTACATTCCTTCATTCCATTTCAACCCACTTCTCTCCTTATATCTTCTCATCCATTACATACATACATACATACTCGCTTCCATCCTAATCGCGGGTTTTCTTCTCTTTTTCCTCCTCCTTTCCACGTAAAAACTCTTAGGTTGTTATGTCACACTCTTAGCTGAATAACTTTGTCGAACATTAGCTGCAGTAAAGCACTAGAGTTGTCCCGGTCATGAGGTGGTTAATGGGGACAGTATTAACGGTGTCGGTAATGTACTGTAATTGTTTAATGTTAGCTGGCATGGGTCGCTAGAGTTGCCCCGATCATATGAAAGTTGATGGCGACAGTGGTAAAACTCCCATGCTCTTAAACAATCAGCTGAGTACAGTCGCCTAGCGTTTGTTCCCTGGAATAGAATAGCTGCCAGAGTTATCTCGATCATGAACAATTAATTCCTTAAGCATAAGTACTCCGTCTCTAAAGCTTGTCAGACAAACGAATCCATAGTTATTCGTATGGCCGATATAGGATAGAATCTCCTCAGTAGTTCGAAATTCCACTCGTGCACGGGAACTTGATTTCACTTGCACAGCCATTAGTAGAAGTTCGCCGATAGGCTACTACCTTGCTGGCTGAGGCAGTGGAAAATGTAACAGGAACTATTTTTATGTGACAGCAGTATGAAGCAATGGAGAATAGAATGATAGGTAATAATACTTTGTTGTTTGGGAAGGAGCGATAAATATGGAAGGCAGGATGCAGTGCTATTAGAGGCTTGTCGAGGAACTTTAGCTCATGGCCGTTGATGACAACACCTAATAATATCCCACTAAACGAATCAACAACAGACGTATGGATTTCATTCTCACCTCATTACTTCGAAACGCCAGACATACAACAGACCGGAACTATTGACTGCAGGGGTATATCTTCAAAGACAAATATCACGGTGACCTTTTTAAGTATTACCAGTCACTCACACACCCACGCCGCCTCCCTCACCTGACTCATTTTGTTGCTATGGACGCTGGTTGGGTTTCTGATCGGGGTTTTTATTCATTCCTGAAGATTATGGGTGAATGGAGGTTTGGCTCGTTTTCGCTGGCCACTCTGATAGGCCTAATAGTTTCTTCTGTTTTTGTGTTTCCGTTTTAGATGCGGGAGCATCTCCCGTAAACTTTGCGATTTTAGGAAAGCCACATTACATCACACAAAATCAGCCTCCCAAACAACCCACATTGAAGGATTCTGAAGCTCCGGCTTCTAGTACTTTTATGTTTTGTTGTTCTTGTTTTCACGTGACTTATGATAGAGGGAAATACGGTTAGGATGGTGATGATGTAAATGCATTTGGATGGGAAGAGAAATTAGTACTTTGATGGTAGTTCGTCATGCTGTCTTGTTTTCTTTTTTCCTGTTTCTGAATCCTCTCCAGTAATGGATAATATGGTTACGATGATGACGAAGGTGATGAACACCAGACGATTTTTTTTTTCTTGGCGGCGGGGCGGGGGGTGGGGGTGACATCCTAATAGCCAAAGAGGTAAGAATCATCTCGATTTAAAGAAGCACCTCCCTGTCTCCAATAATTCACAGTCCGTTTTTTTCCCTATCGACTGAATTTTCGGAAGACTGTAGCTTTATTGGGAAGAAAATTATTTAGGTAGTTAAAATGTGATCATGCGGTACCTCAACTTGAAAAAGCACCTGGCGAATATGACAGGAACTAAATGTCAGAGGATTAAATCATTAGTGAATGGTTTGTAGATCATTTTCACTGGGCTCTCTGGTAATATTTTTCTTTAGTTTTAATTTTTATTTTTATTTATTGTTTTTACTTTTTTCCTGTGTCTCCATGTAAGTAGTTTACTTCATCTCTGATACAGCACTTGTAAATAGTGTTGGGATGCTGCTGCTGCTGCTGCTGCTAATGATGGTGATGATGAAGATGGTGATAAAGAGGATGATGAAGATGATGATGAATTTCCAAGTAAAATTTTAGGATAGACCAAGGCTGTGTGCTTGGCTAGTTGACAGATGAATGGAAAAAACTTAGGCATATGGTTGCTTGGGTGAGGGGACGTGGCTGGATGAATAGGTAGATGTGTGGACAGGCTAAGTAGATAACCAGTTAGCTAGATCAATGGACAGATGGCCGGCCGGATGCATGGCTTGATGGATAGATGAAGAAACGTGTGGTTAGATGAATGGATATATTGATGTATAAATTAATCCCTTCAGTCAGAGTACGTTTTTTCCATTTCTGTCTGGGAACGGTTAGGATATTTTATTCTGTTCTTCGCCAGACGATTTTATGCAACTTGAGAAAGCTCTGTTGCTGAAAAGGTTTATTTAATTCGTGACAGAATAGATTGATGAATGAATGGAATAGTGAATGAGATAGAATATTGATAGATGGACCTCAGACGTGGTATTATTTTGACATGGGTAGGTTACTGTGTGTGTGTGTGTGTGTTGCGGGGGGTGATATAACGTGGCTGATGATTCCCCACACCTTTAAGCCACTCCACAACACCATCACCTTCATCCACCATGCCTCCACCCCACGCCAGTCTATAAAGGTTACATTGCCCTTATGCTACCTGGAATTCAAGATGCTCGGTAGCTGCAGTGTAATGTTTTCCTTTATTTTGGATCGTAGCGTCTGCAGCTAGTTGTTGTTGTTGTTGTTGTTGTTGTTGTTGTTGTCCTCCTCCTCCTCCTCCTCCTCTTCCTCTTCCTCTTCCTCTTCTTCCTCCTCCTCCTCCTCCCCGTAATTTCTCACGTAATACATTGAGCGAGAAAGGGTTCATAAACAAAACAAGGGAAAATATGAACGTGGGAAAGCTGCCCACAGCATGCCTAGTGATATGGTCCACACAGTCATTCATCTCGCAAGCAAAGTCATCTACTCATATTATTGGCTTCCTTTATAGCCAGGATGCGTTACGTATAATTGTCAGGCGAGAGAGAATACAGGAACAAGGGAAAAAGATAACTTGTTTGTTACCCTGGAGTTCTCTTTTTTTAAGCAGAAACAAAGAACCAGAGGGTGAAAGCTTGGAAGAATTGGTGGTATCATTATGGGAGATGTGAAATACCAGGGTGACCGATGACTTTCACCACAGCAGCAGACCAGCTTACCTTCTTTTAGCCGTGTCACTAACAGACCTTTCACCATTAGGCTGAGTAGTGCCGTGTGAAGGTTAAGGGAAGTACGGTAGGCTGAGTAATGCCGGGTGGAGGTAAGGGAAATAAATAACTATAAAATCTTAGGGTGCGAATGAGTTAATGAACGTTTTATCTAACCCTCTAGTGTCAAAGGCCTTGTCTAAACTGAATAAAATCATACTGAGGTAGTCAAGCAGTAGCAAATATAAATCACGTTATGGTAGGGAAGCAGTTGATTTTTATGTTTTGAATGCTATTTTCTTGACTGAACAAAATCGTCACGCGTTTGACGAAGTTAAATTCCTAGGTGCATGAGTCGCAAAGGGAAAGTTGCTTGAAATTTTCAAAGTTTCTTAACTACCAGGATTTCTTTCATCTGAACAGAATCATATGGGAGTTAGCAAAGCACCCAAGTACACCAGCTACAGCAAAAGGGTTGAAACATTGAGCCAGCCTTAGATGATTTTAAGACTGTTTAGAAGGCAAGAAAGTAAAAATGTCAGCTCTTCCCTGGGCGTGGCGGTATGAGTGATCTGATAGGAGGGTGATGGATGACGGTCCTTGACGCAGCAGAGGATTTCGTGCGATTTTAACCCCTTCAGCACGGCGACGTCTTTCTCGTTGTGTTCTTGTTACCTACTGATGGTTTGATTCAGTTAGGGAAGCTTTTTGGAGCTGAAGCTTTCATTGTCCCTTCACAACTATAAGTCCTTCAAAACGAATAAAGTCGTTGGATGGGAACATAAGTATCTGCAAAATATGTTCGTCGTAGTGGACGCGGTAAAGCTTATAATCGAGAGCTTTATTTGTGGACACGGAATAGTTTGTAATCAAGAGCTTTGTTTCTGTACACGGTAAACCGTATAATCAGGAGCTTTGTTTGTGTTCACGGTAAACCGCATAATCAAGAGCTTTGTTTGTGGACACGAAAAAGCTTATAATAGATAGTTTTAATTGTGGACACGGCAAAACGTATAATCGAGAGCCATATTTTGAAGGATAGTAAAGATAAAGAAAACTAATTCAGTAAAAGACGGAATGAGTGATCAGTAACTTTCATCAAGAACAAATACGTTCATTGATTTTGAGTATATTATGGAGTCACCAGTGAAGTAGTTTGACGTGAAGGTAAGAGAGAGAGAGAGAGAGAGAGAAGGAACTGTACCATATACCCTAGAGGGAGAAGATCTGATATTTGAGAACGATTGATGACGTTCGTTAGTGCAGTCAAGTAAATAATTCGATTTTAAAGCTTTAGACTCAGCAGTAGAGAAATTTGGGTCTTTTGAAGGTAGAGGAGGGAGGAGAAGCTGGAATATTGCTACTGAATAATGGAAGATGTGAAATTCCAGGGTGTGTGTGTGTGTGTTTTTTTTTTTTTTTTTTTTTTTTCCCCAGCGGAAATGCCTTCTGAAAATTTGAGTCTGTGAGGCATCCTTGAACCAATTTTTAGGTACTTAGTGAGATCGTAAACGGAGAAAAGCATAGTGTGTTTGTATGTGTGTGTGTGTGTGTGTGTGTGAGAGAGAGAGAGAGAGAGAGAGAGAGAGAGGTGGGGGGTGGGGGAGGGAGTGGAACGGCACCTTAGTGGCCTTTCCCTTGACTGTCTGGAATTCCATAGTGATCGATAATATTTCGGCAGAGACAAAGAACTTAATTTGATTTTGAGGCTTTGAGTCGGCTGAGAGGAAATGCAATAGATATAGATATTAAAGAGTAATTTAGATATTAAAAAGAAATATGTAAGAAAAACTTAAGAGTGAATTGTACAGTTTGGGTCAGTAATTAGGATTCCGAACCTATAAACTGAAACTTCTACACCTCCAACCCACTTGATTGTTACTTGTTAGTTTAGCAAGATTTCGATAGATTTTAACACGGATTTGAGAACTGTACCTGTTGGGGGAAATGTAGAGTTTCAATGCAAATGATAACAATCAGCGGCGTAGCAAACTGTTCCGTTAAATTTTTTATCGTAAAGCCAACAGAGTGAAATTTTAGAACTGACCCGTATTCTCGTTAACAAGACTCCCTTGTGCTTCTTCCTTTGTAGGTTGGCAGTTTACTTTCCATATTGCCCTATGCCGTATTATTTTCGTGTACGGTATACTATATGTCTTTTTAAATCGACGTTGATTTTTTTTTTTTCTGTGCAAGGAAGAAGGAACCAAAGGCCAGAAGCACGCAAGATTGTTCCCTCCAAGAAAAAACAAAAAATAACTACCAGATTCAAGATACGTTCACTTCCTAAAATAACTTGAAAGAATACATTACGGTATAGTACCAGATAGAGAAATAAACTGGAAAAGAAGATGACTTAAGGACTTTCATTAACTGACGAGAGAAAAAGGCCCCTTGAATTAACACCATAAGGAGGATATAGACCCTTCAAATTGTACCATAATCTGGGAAGATGTGAAATTCCTGGTTAATCGATGACATTTATGGTACATTAAAGTAGGCTGTTATCTCGTACCTTGGAGTCAGCAGGATGAGATTTGGATGTTGTTAGTAAATCAGTATTAAGAAAAATTGACACTGGAAATTGTACCATAGTCTGGGTAGAGATGGAATGCTAGGTGACTGATGACATTTGTGGCACGTTAAAGTATTCCATTTACCTTCGTACCCTGGAGTCAGCAGTGAGAGATTTGGGAGCAACGTGGGGAAAATCGACACTGCGAATCGTACCGTAGTTAGGGAAGAGATGGAATTCGTGGGTAATCGAATGACATTTATAGTGCATCAAAGTATTCCATTTACTCCCGTACCTTGCAGTCATGGGTGTGGAATTTGTGGATACTAGTAGTGAAGCGATGGAGGAGGGGTAGGGGGATAGAGGGGTTTGAAACTGAGATTTTGACCGTAGTCTTGGAAAATATGGACTTTATAATTGATCGGTGACATTGGCTTATACCGTCAAGATCTTTGTTTTATTTTGAACCGTCAGCACTGGTGTGTGTTACGACTTTGGGAAGGCAGTGAAGGAGAGCATAGAAGTAAGTGGGATCTAATATTACTGTATATGGCATTTTTAGAGTCATTATTATTATTATTATTATTATTATTATTATTAATTATTATTATTATTATTATTACTACCGGTATTATTATTATTAATATTATATATTTTTTACTTTACAGTCAGCTTAGGACCATCACACTAATCCTGATTGAAATAGCCCTAGCATATACATAGTATATTCAGTATGGACGGTGGGTATTAGAGTAGAGCTGGTGGCATGTAAAGTGATTCTTAGGTATGGTAATAAAGAAAGGGGGAAAATATGTAAAAACTGATGGTGGTATTGGAGATCTAAAGTACCATAGTGTTCACTGCCCATTGACATTTGCTACTAGCGTGTACCGGAATACTCGTGATACATTAACTAAATCTGAACCTGTGAGTCATTGACAGAGAATTTGATGCTGTGGAGTTGAGAAGGAGATGAAATTACTCGTAGTTGTTGTGTAGGGGGTAGTTGGAATTTCAGTGATCGGCCACATACAGAAGGGCAACATAAGGTCGTGGGCTGAAACCTGAAATCGCGATGCACTCCCAGTTTTTGACGATGATTTTTGAAGTATTTGACAATGATGGAACTTACTTGGCCGTCCCATGTGGTTACTGACCGCATTGTGTAGTATGGGATGCAGGCTGACCATACGTAATTACCAAATGCGTTCCATAAATGACCACCAATAATTAGAGTTTGCACTTGGCGATTGAAGGTTTAAGCATACGACCTATCGTGTTTTTATTAACTCTGAACCCTCGAGGCAACAGCGTGGAATATCGATTGTTAAAAAGGATATATTAAAGAAAATGTAACTATACTGGATCACAAGAACTTTTAAGCAGAATTTCTATCTTAGTTTATTCATGCCTTAAACCGAAACAGGACCTGGACTGGTAAATCGAAGTTTGCCTGCCTTTGTCTCGGAGTGTTTGTTGATGCTTTCCTGATGGCACGCGATGGTGAGTGGAATAAGGTACAGAATTTCATAGTAGTTGACAGCCTTAGACATAGTACAGTGAAGAGCAAAGTAAAATTATGCTAGGCAGTTAGATTTCGAGGCTTAAGGTCGTATTCTAAGGGACTTTGAAAATTTCGTAACGCCTCTTCCATAGCGATTTATTATGCATATCAGGCGTACACCCCATTATCCTCATGTATGGTATTGATGCAAACTGTGTCGATAGTAAAGTAATATAAAGAGCATACTAGATAATGTTAAGGTGTAATGTGCAAAATAAATCGCTGAAGAAGAGGTGCTAACACGCCTCATATGCCGCTTAAAAACAGTCTTTGAAGTCGAAAAATATAGGCCTGTAATGGTGGTAGTAAGGAAAGGAAAGTAGCTATAAAATGGGAGTTGTGGTGTTGGGGGAAAAGTGGAATGTCAGGGTGATCGATGACCTTCACTGGTGTAGTAAAGTATTTCGCTTAAGTTAGAGAGCCTAAGGGCCGAATTGTCGTGGGCCTAGCAGGCTCCGTTACATATCACCCTTGCTGGTTTGTATCTGCATATACCAAGTAGGCTAGGGTCAGAATCAACAAGAAAAAGAATATTAAGATGTTAAATATTTTTTGGTAGGTAAGGGCGCCCACCATCCACTCACTCGATGTGCTACCTTCAAGTGACCGTGCGCTGAGTCATCCCAGATGGTTTCTTGTAACCCAGGAAACTTTTACTACGTTAAATGATAACCATATAACTAGATGACGTCAAGTGGTCAGGTGGGTTAAGATACTCCATCTGGATGGGACCCGTAATGGCTTACATCTGAGGAGCGACTTGGGTTTATTTCTTATATAATGCCACTCGGGCGAGCGAGACTGGTCACCCATGCCTTTACGGAACCGAGTAGCTTACCTCAGAGCCTCTTCGCTCCTGACAAGTGAAAAAGGAGTCGATGATGGGTGAAACATGTCATATTATGTATATAAATGGAAGAAATGTTGGGAGCCCCGTAAGCCGGCGAGAATACGCCCTGCTGAGTCCAAAAAAATGTTTGTACTCAGCAGTGGAGAATTTTAGGACTCTTGAGGAGGTCGTAAAGAAGGGGGAAGAGTAGAACCTGGGAGTGGTGGCTTGGGAGGAGTTCAGGAATTCCTTAACCTTTCAGTAGGATAACATTTTTTTTTTTTTTTAAGACTTGGTGTTCTAACTACTTCCAGGCAGTTTTAATCAGTTTTACAAAGGAATTTAGGACTGTAGTGGTTACTGAAGGCTAAATTTAACCCCTCAGATAAAAACACACACACACACACACACACACACACACACACACACACACACACACACACTCACACTCACACACACACACACACACAAATCCGAGTAAAATCCTCAGATAATACCAAGACTAAGATGGCTGAGTTTTTTTCATGTTCTAAAATGGTTACTGGAGGCTTGTTTTGAACCCAGTGAGGATGGAAATCACTCCAAAGCCGAATTAATTCAACTGGTGGTGGTGGTGTCAGCATATGTTAATAGGCAGTGTTTTTTGGGGAGTGATTACGTTCTAATATATATCTTAGTGCAAGAGAGTACCGGTATTCATTGTAAACCTGAACTTGTCGATTCAGCGTTGTAGAATTGTCATAAGTTTATTTTTTTTTTTAATTTCCTTTGTTTTTCCCTCCTCCATTCATTGTCTTAAAAAAAAAAAAAAATAGGCTGGAGGGAAACCCTGAACTGGAAGTGATGGTGCTGCAGGACCCGATTTCCTTAGTGGTCGTTACCGGTAAATAACTTCCCTCGCCCCCCACCCCCAGTGTGTTTCAGCAGGAATTCTCTGGGCATCTGTGAAGACATAATTCTACAAAGTTTTCAGTTTCAACAGATTTGTATAAATGTATTTTTTGTAACAAATTTATTATTATTTTTTTTTTTGCAACCAAATTCTCTCCGTTGTTACCGCAGCAGAGTTCTTGTTTATGCAGTAATACTTTTGTTGCAACAGAAATGTTGCTGCTGCATTGTCTGGTGCAGTGAAATTGTTACTGCTGCAATGAATTTATCAAAAAATTTCGGTGCGACTTCAGAAAGTCTGGATAGCGTATTGCAGCAGACTACCCGCTTTAATTTTGAAGTTCAGAGTCAGCACTGGGGAATTTAGGGAGTTTGGAAAGCAGTAAAAAGGCAGCTAAAAACTGCAGTGTGAGAATGTGGTGGTGTATGAGGGAGGGAAGGAGGCAGGACCACAAGGCAACGTGACTGCTGAGCTCTCGACACGTGAGCCACCCTTCCCGACCCGTACCCTCCCACTCTCTCTTTCCTCTCCCCATCCCTCCTTCAGTACCTCCTCTGTCACTTTCCTCATTCCTTCCCTCTCTCCATCACTGGTACCTTTCTCCCACCGCCCTCCACCTCTGCTTCTCCTTGCTACTACCCCACTGCTGCTTTTTCACCATCATCATCATCATCATCATCTGCTTCCCTATTTTCACAACTGTTGGACTACGCCTCACTATTCCCTCCACTCGTCCTTGCTCCTCCGTTGCATCTGTCACCACCACTACTCCATCACTCCCACCGTCACCTCCATCAGTGTTAATTTCGTCACCATCACTGCTCTTTTCATTTTTATTCTTTTTCCATTCATGGAAAATCTGTAACAGCTGGACCTGAACAGCCGTAGGTTGAAGTTTGGGGGAAACCACTCTGGGAAAGCGAGTTTAACCTTGTCACCATTATTGCTAACTTTATTAGGCTACAACGCTCACTAACTTTAAAAAAAAAAAAAAAAAAAAAAAAAAAGCAATACTTCATAAGCAACATGCGTTGAAGAGAGAGAGAGAGAGAGAGAGAGAGAGAGAGAGAGAGAGAGAGTGGCCTGCGACTGTGCACGTTAACAACTGGTTTTATCTGCCTAGGCAATTGAGGGAATTAATATTGCCTTAAGAAGTAATTATTCCTACATCTCCAGTAAACTATAGTCAGTCTGTTACTACTTCACTCTGCTAATCTTAACTACCGGGTACCTTCATTTTAATTCCTTCACTTTGAGGACTTACATTTTTTTTTCCAGACGATTTTATTCACCATGGGATAGGCTTTTGGAACTGGAGGTTGTAGATATAGTTTTCATTAGCCCCTTCACTACAAGACGTCTTCCCAAAGTTAAATAAAATTGTCAGGAGAATGCAAGAACAAAATGAATCAAACGTCATTGGACTGAAATGATTAAGACTAGAACGACACTCAAACTAGCTACCCTACTATCATAAACTTACCCAGCCTGCTGACACGCCTATCCATGGTCAGTATATCTAGAACAAGCTCTGACCATCATAGCCCCCCCATCCCCCCACACACACACTCTTTCATAAATAAGTTTTCATATCAAGACCACGGCGTATAGTATAGTCCGTGGCCTATATACCGTAAATAAATCATGTATAAGGTTCATATTCATTTATTCGTTCACTCGTATAGCGTACATTCATGTTGCTAGGTTGTGTGTGTATATGAAAGGCTGAAAGAATGCCAGACTTGTAAAACACTAATATTCACCACTTGGGTCACACGGGCTCTTGTTTTTGTGCTGACCTGACTAGATATTATGTAGTGTTTGTGGGACTAGAATGAATACAGGTGAGATATAGTGTGTGTGTGTGTGTGTGTGTGTGTGTGTGTGTGTGTGTGTGTAAGAGAGAGAGAGAGAGAGAGAGAGAGAATGTTGATGATGATGATGATTATGATGATGATGGTAGGAGGACCACAGACAAAGCCAAAAACTGCTGTTATATGGAGGTGGTGGAGGGAGGGGGGGCGATGTTGGGGGTAGTGGAGGAATGTGTTGATAATTGTGGGATAAGGATGGTGTATAAGCAGGGTAGGGTGGGAGATTAGTGTAGGAGGGGGAAAGGGTAGGGGAAGGGGGAAAATGGAAAGGTGTGATGGGTAGGAGCTGAAAGAGTTGGGGTACGGGTGTAGGAGTATGGTTGTGGTTGGGGAAATTTTGTGTTATACATAATTATTTCCTAGTTTGAAGGAAGGTTTAAACAAGTATAGTATATGTGGAGGAAAGGAAAAGGTAGGGGTAATGATGGGTTGTGGGTAAGAGGAGGGGTAAGGTTGAAAGGGATGGGGGTAGTGGAGAGGTGTGGTGGAAGGAACTGTAAGATGGCTGAGTAGAGGGAGTAGAGTGAGTTAGAGACGAGATTGTAGACAGGGAAATAAATTGTGGATTGGAGAGCTGGAGAGGGAGAGGGGAAGGTAAAATTGAAGGATGTTGGGGTGGTGAAAGGTGGAAGGAGCTGTAATTATTAAGGATATAATGGAGGAAGGGAGATGAGGAAAAAGGTACGCAAGGTGGAAATGGTTGTGCAGTGCCATGTAAAGAGAGGAGGGTGGGGAAGGTGGAGGAGATGGAGTGAACTTGGATGGGGTCTGGGGTGTTGGTGGGGTGACGGTGGATGGGACTAAGGTGATGGGGTAGGGGTGTAGGGAGGGGAGGGGTAACTTATGTAAGAGCGAGGCGATGACAGATGCTGCTTGCCAGGGTGATGGAGAAGGTGACGGAGAGGTGGTGTGTTGCCAGACGAGAGAGAGAGAGAGAGAGAGAGATCAACTTCTTGGGGCCGAGTACGTCTTGTACTGTACATAGAATTTTATCTCCAGGCGATTTTATTCAGCTTAAAAGAGATTTTTCGAACTGGAAGTGTTAAGTGTGACCTTAGTAACATCTTCATTATTAAAGATCTTTCCAGAGTTACCTAAAATTCTTGAGAGGTAACAAGAATAAACTGTAATGAGCATCATGTTGGAGAGAGTAACGAGACCTTGGCGGTATTTTTTTTTTCCCTTGTGCAGCTGGTGTGTGTCAGTTTTGTGCGGTCTTGTGGTCAGGGTGTGCAGTTATGAGCCTGAGGAGGAGTAGGAGGCAGGAATGGACGAGATGAGAGTTAAAATGCCTGTACTATAGGCTGTGCGGAATAATCAGTTTGCCTAGTCGTGCATGTGTCGGAGGCTAAGATTTGAAGCCCATTCCTTGGTCGAGATTAAGACTGGATGCTGGTTGTGTCCTTTCATGTGCTTGCATAAGCACTGTTGGCACCTTGTTGGTTTATACTGATGAGTCAGTGTACAATTCTTGACAAAGAGACATATCCATTACAGCATTTTGTTCTAATTATATACCTGTATCACTTTCACTACATACTTCCCTTCTGATTTCTTACGTGCCCAGCATGGAGGAGGATTAATTCTGGCTATCACTCTCCCTCCGAGGAAATGTTTGGGTCCCGCAGTTGACCTTGCATTCAACTGTTATAGATGTGGCCGATTGGGTATACGGTCATCGCCCTGAGCTGGTAATCTTGATTCCGCAGGTTCGAGTCCGGGTGCGTCAAATAGAAATATGATATGGATTTAATACCTAATATGTTTGGCAATTAGTTTCAATTCCTTTGCGTTGCTGAACCCACCGACCTACCATCAAAACAACATTGACGTTGCCACTACGCCGTACTGTAGGAGATTCTTCAGTCTCAAGGATAGGGTGAGCAAAGCTCAGAGAGAGAGAGAGAGAGAGAGAGAGAGAATCATACACCCCGGCCTCGGGTGAGATTAGCACGAGGAAAGAGACTAAAACTATTCCGGATAACGAGAGGGAGGAAACTTGTGTGCCGGGCGATAAGAGAGAGAGAGAGAGGGGGGGGGGAGTAGAAAAGAAAAATGTTAGTAAATAAGAGGTTGAGGCGAAGGAAACACAAGTCGAGAAGAAAGACGTAGAAGGAGAAAGAAAGAGGAGGAAAAAGATGTAGGAGAAGCAGGAGGAAAAAGAAGAAAAATTTGAGCAGGGGGAGTGCCGTAAAAGGAGGAGGAAGAGGAGGAGGAGAAGGAAGAAAATTTGGAGCAGGGAGAGTAAGAAGAGGAGGAGGAAGGAAGGAGGAGGAACTAAGGAGAGAACCTGACGCAGCAGGGAACGTTATGGAGGGGGCGAGGGTTGAGAGAAGAGGGAGGTGGAAGCGGCGAGAGGGGCTGAGAAGAGAGGAAAAGGAAATAGATGGAGAAAGGAGAAATATGGTAGAAGGGAGAGGGAAGGAGACATAGGGGGAAGAGAAGTAAAGGAGGAGGAAGAGAAATAATGAGAGAAGATAGTGCAGTAAAGACGTGGAGGGAGGAAGAAGAGGTGGTATATGAAGGATAGAGAAATGGGAAGAAGAGGATGAAACGTGGGAGGAAGGAGTTTGGAGATGAAGGTGGGGAAGGTAAAAGGATGGAACGAGAGGTAGAAGGAACAGAAGGAGAGAGGGAGAGGTAAAGAGAGGAGGGAGAGGTAAAAGAGAGGAGGAAATGTGGGAGGGGATTGGGGCTGACGGTAGAAGGGGGGAAGGTAAGATGAGGGGCAGTAAAATGGAAGGGTTGTGAGCGGGGGTGGACGTGGAGAAATTTTGTCGTTGTGTGTGTGTGTGTGTGTGTGTGTAATTCACCGGGTCGGTCAGGATCACTTGATGGTCGTGATCGTCAGCTTTTACCCTCCCGGAAGGGAGCTGAGAGCTCATATAGTCCGATCTAAGGGCAAGGCTGTGACCTTCACACACCCACACACCCGTCCCCTTGCTCCAGGGGGACAGTAACCACCCACTTCGTCAGTGAAACTTTTCGCAACCTGAGCGAGGCGCGAACTCCCGTCTACCAGATGGCAAGCGAGAACGTTACCACTGCACCAGCGAGCGATGTGGAAAAGTGTGTGTGTGTGTGTGGAGAGAGAGAGAGAGAGAATCTATCTATCTATCTATCTATTGCCAGACTCCTCAATCCCGTTTGGGGTGGCCACAAACAAATCGCCTCCAAGTCACCCTGTCCCCCGCCATTTCACTGCCCTGCTCCCAACTCACACCCCCCTCTCTCATATACCTCTCCACCCCATCCCTCCATCTCATCCTCGGCCTCCCCCTCCCTCTTCCCCCCTCCACCTCACTCACATACACTCTCTTCGTCAGTCTTTCACCCTCCATCCTCTCCACATGGCCAAACCACCTCAGTGTGTTCCTCATAACGCTTCCTATCACATCCACATCAACATCACAACGCTTCTTTATATCCTCATTCGTCAGCCTGTCTCTCCACGTGACTCCACAGGCTCCTCTTAAATAACTCATTTCCACTGCTCTCACTCTTGACTTGTGTCCTTCCAACAATGTCCAAGCTTCACTTCCGTACGTTAGAGTTGGTATCACAATACTGTCATGTAGTAACTTTTTCACTTCCATGCTCACTTCCCTGTTTCTTATCACTGCTTTCAAAGAACCAGCAACCTTTCTTCCCTGCTGTACCCTTTCAAGCACTTCACCCTCCAAACCTCCATCCTTACTCATCACACTACCCAAGTACTTAAACGTACTCACATTTTCCAATTCCTTGCCATCCAACCTCGCTCTACATTCACTAACTTCACCTCTCTCAAAGACCATCACTTTACTCTTCCCTACATTCACCTTTAGATTCCGTTTCTTACAAACTCTCTCAAACTCATCCACCAAGCGTTGCAGCTCCCCTTCGTCTTCACTCAACAACACAGTATCATCTGCAAACAACAGTACAGGGAGTTTCCAAACACTATCTTCTCTCACCAGGGCCACTCCAACATCCACTACCCTACCTTGTACCTCTTTTATTACCCCATCCATGTACAGATTGAACAACCATGGAGACATGACACATCCCTGTTTCAACCCAACTTTCAAAGAGAAAAATTCACTTAGTTCACCATCCACACACACTGCAGCCTTCGCACCATCGTACATACTCTTCACAGCATTCAACAACTTCCCATCTACTCCATATATTCTTAACACTTTCCACAATCCTTGTCTATCCACCCTGTCATATGCTTTCTCCAAATCCATGAAAGCCGCATACAACTTCTTTCCCTTCTCTAGAAACTTTTCCACTAAAGATCTAAGAATGAATATCTGATCTACACAACCTCTTCCCTTCCTAAAGCCTCCTTGTTCTTCTCCAATTAATTTCTCTGTTCTTTCTTTAACTCTGTCTATAAGTATCCTACCATACACTTTTCCTATTATACTAAGAAGACAAATGCCCCTATGATTACCACACACTTCTTTTTCCCCATTTCCTTTGTACAAGGGAATAATTATACCTGATTTCCAATCCTCCGGGACTCTACCTTCCTCCCAGGCCAATCTGCACATCTTCCACATCCATTCTACTACTATCTCTCCCCCATGCTTCACCATTTCACCACACACTCCATCAATTCCTGGGGCTTTCCCCGATTTAACTTTCCTCATTGCTTCCACAACTTGTATCTTACTGATTTCTTCCTGTCTTCTCACCTCCCTCCTCCTCCCAGCCATTCCCCAGCCACTTATACTCGCATTACTTCCATCCTCTATGTTCAACAATTCCTTAAAGTGTTCTCTCCATCTGCTCACTTTTTCTCCCTTCTCCACTAGTAATCTACCGTTTTTATCTTTCACTCCCCTGCTAACTTCACTTCCACCCTGTCTTACTCTTTTCACCTCTCTCTAGAACATTTTCTTACAGTCCCTCCACGTTCATAAATCCAATACTCCGATTATTAATATGAATATCCGAATTGGGGTTTGGGGACAGATAAATTAACTTAAATATTTGCAGCTTAAAAAAAAAAAAAAGATGTTTAATAAAAATAAAAATCAGTTTCTTTGGACTCAAGCTAGCAATAGGGTTAGGCTGAGCAGAGAGGAAGGAAATAGCATTGGTTATTAATATACGAAGGGGGAGTGAAGAGAAGGGAATGCCGGAGATGGGGGAGGAAGAAGGGGAGAGGTGTGAGGAAGAAGAGCGGAGGAAGAGGGGAGAGAAGGAGGAAGAAAGGGAGGTACCATCAAGAGACGTGGCGGGGGAGGAGGATGGGGAGGTGGAAGGGGGGAGAGTGGGATGGGGGTGTTGGAAGGAAGGATAGAGAAGGAGGGTAGAGGAGTGGGAGGAGAAGGGAAGAGGAAAGGGAGGAGAGGGGAGGAATGGAAGGAGGGAGAGGAAAATGTAAGAGGAAGGGGACGGTAGGAAGGAAGGGAAGGGGAGGAGTGGAAGGAGGAAGAGAAGAATGGAAGAGGAAAGGAGAGGTGAAATAGAGGGGAGGAGCGGGAAGAGAAGGAGAAAGGTGAAAAGTGGAAAGAGGGAGAGGGAAGAGGTAGAGGAGGTGTGAGGAGGGAGAGAGGATACATGAAAGAAGGGACGGGAAATAGGAGGGAGAAAGGAATGTAGAAAAACAAGGGAGAATGAGAGGAGGGAGGAGGAGCGGAAAGACGTGGGGAGGGAAGAAGAGGAGGAAGGAAAGGTAAGTGGAAAATTTTATAGGAAGGGTTGAATCTAACACGTGTCGAGCATTACACTATCGTATCTTAATGTGATAAGGTGTTGCGATGTGAGTGTTCCTTTCCTTGTTCTGATTAAGGAAAAAGAAGTACCAGTAATGTTTAATAGTAACGGGTACCGGAAAGTTTTTATTTCTACGAGTAACTACGGTAGCTTCTTGTAAGTGGGGAGGAGAGGGAGTGGAGAATTGGTGTGTGTGTGTGTGTGTGTGTGTGTGTGTGTGTGTGTGTGTGTGAGAGAGAGAGAGAGAGAGAGAGAGAGAGAGAGAGAGAAGGGAGTAAAGAGCTCAAGAGGAACGGGGAAAGAATTTGTGTAAAATAAGAGAAAGAAAATACTAGAGGAAATGAAGAGGAAGAGGGGGCTTTGGGGGCGAGGGGAGGGGGTGGAAGATAAAGATGTGGGGGGAGGGAAGGGGAGCGGAGGGAGGGGGAGAAAGCAAAGGAGGAAAGGTGAGAGGGGAGGGGAAAAACAAGCAAGTGAGGAAAGAAGGTAGAATGGGGATGGGACGGATGGGAGTGGAAGAGAGAGACAGAGAGAGAGAAAGGGATGAATATGCCAGTGAGAAAAAAAAAGGCACAAATCGGGTAATAAAAAAAAGAATAAAGATAAAGACGAAGGAACAAGTCAGGGAAGCGAGAGAGAGAGAGAGAGAGAGAGAGAGAGAGAGTGAGGGAAGAAGAAAGATGTAAGGGAGCAAGTGAAGGAAATGGAGAGAAAAGGTGGAGGAGAGGGGTCACGTAATGGCGAGAGGAAGGGAGGTGAGGGAAGAAAAACGTAATGGAGAGGAGGGAAGGGAGGAAAAACGCTGTGGAGGGAGGGAAGGTAAAAAGATAGGCGGGAAGAAGGAGAGGAGGAGGAGGGAGAAAGAGGAGAGAGGTAAAACGTAGTAGGAAGGAAGAGACGATGGAGGCAGATGAGATGAACGGAAAAGAGAAGTGAGGAAACAGTGGAAGAGGGGATTGAAGGAAGGAGAAAAAGGAGGAAGGAGAGAGAGAGAGAGAGGCAGGGGGGGCAGCGAGGAAGGGAGGGGTTTGAGTGCCAAGATTTACAGGGAGAAGAAAGGAAGGGTTTGCACTTGGGTGCTTCTTGGCCCCCCCCCCTCTCTCTCTCTTTTCTCCTCCTCCTCCTCCTCCTCCTCCTCCTCCTCCTCTATAGCCTCTCTTTTCTTCCACTTAACCTGGTTTCCTCCACTCAAGCAGTCTCTCTCTCTCTCTCTCTCTCTCTCTCTCTCCCTTTAATTTGTGTTTCTTCAAGGCTAATTAGGAAGGAAGAGGTGTCGATTTCTGGACCAGCAGGGAAGGAAGGAAGGAGGAAAAAGAAAAGATCGAAGGGAAGAAGGAAAGGAAGATAAAGAGGAGAGAGAGGGATAGGGAAGAAAAGGAAAGGACGGAGGAATGGAGGAATTGAAAGAAGGATGGCTGGAAAGAATGAAAGTAAGGGAGGGAAGGGAGAAAGATAGGAAAGAGGAAGTAAACAAGATGAAGGAAGGATGGGAGGGAGGGAGGTAGAATGAGTGGAAGGAGAGAGAGAGAGCTAGGAAGGAGGAAATAGAGAGAGGAGGAAAGAAAATGAGGGAAATGATAAGGAGGAGAGATCGATGGCTGGAAAGATCGATGGGTAAATTAAAGGTGGAGGACGGGAGGAAGAGGAGGAGGGATAAAGGAAGAGAAGAAACACATAAGTGGAAGAGAAGGAAGAGAGAGAGAGAGAGAGAGAGGTGGGGGAATCGGTTCCTTTTGTCACCTCTCCTCTTTTCCTTTCATCTTACCCCTCCCCCCTCTCCCTCTCTCCTTCACACACACACACACACACACACACACGCACACGCGCGCACACACACACACACACACACACACACACACACACACACACACACACACACACACACACACACACACACACACACACACACACACACACACACACACACACACACACACACACACGCACACGCACACGCGCACGCGCACACCACCAGCCGCTGAGTAGATTACAAGAGGGAATGTGGGAAAGAGAAGTGCTGCTGAGAGAAAGAGGGGGTAGGAGAGGAAAAAAGGAAGAGGGGGAGAAAAGAGGGGGAGATAAGTGGAGAGGGAGTAAGAGGGGAGAGGAGAGGAGAGGAGAGAGGGTAAGAAGGGAAGATGGGAGAGGAGAGGAGGAGGCAGGAGAGAGATGAAGAGAAGGAAGGAGGAGTGTCGATGAGAGAAAGGGAGAGGGGAGAGAAGAAACCACGGAAGAGGAGAGAAAGAGAAGAGAGGAAGGGAGGAAAGAAGAGGAGAGGACAGGGGAAGGGAGAATACTATAGAGAGGGAGAGAACAAAGGAGAGGGAACTAGAAGTCCTGGTGAGAGGGTAGAAGAGAGACAACAGGAAGGACTTTGAGAGGCGAGTTGAAATGAGAGGAAGGGGCAGGAGAGGAGAGAGAGAGGAGAAAAGGGGAGTGTAGAGAGACCACTGAAGGGAAGAGGACATTGAGGCTAAGTTGAGAAGGAGGGGAGGAAGAAGAAGGGGTTACTCTGAAGATGACAAGGAAGAGAAAATGGGAGAAGAGGGGATTGAGAGGATCACCTTACTGTAATTCCCATATTAGCTAATTAACTCAATCCTTCTATTCATTTACTCTTGCAATATGATGACTAGCTGTATATTATATTCCTGCTAACGCTTTAATATGATGTTAATCAACTTTTGAGAGTTGTACTTCGCCTAGTGAAGGAATTAAAGTACCGTACTGTTACACCATCCCGAATCCAGTAAGCCTTTGATTTTTTTTTTTTTTTTTATACTCTTACTGTCATATATGATTTTATTCAGCTTCCGAGATATCATACTTGGTCAGGGATGTGAAATAACACCACATGGCAGCATTGTGAATTTCCATAGCCTACTTCGTTCCACTTTGACTTGACTCAAATTTACCGTCTCTCCATCAAGAATACTGAGTTGTAAATGACAGGCCACTTATTGGGAGATGTCGATGATTTTGTGTGTGTGTGTGTGTGTGTGTGTGTGTGTGTGTGTGTGTGTGTGTTTGTTTTAGTATACACGCGCACAGGAAGCCAGCTATTCACTGAGATGGCATTTAGGCAGTGACGCACCATGACAGCTGCTGAGCGGCTTGTTTATATGCCACGCGTCCGGTACGTGTAGTGGACACTGTAGTTTGGTTTGAGAACTTAGAGAATGAGTCTTGGGAAGTGATTTATTATTATTATTATTATTATTATTATTATTATTATTACTACTACTACTACTACTAATACTAATACTACTACTATTGAGAGCAGCGTCAACATTTTTCAGCAAAGACACTGTGCTGAGGTGTAAATGCGTAATATGAGAAAATACTTTATAACTGATGTAATGTACACTTGCTTCCACGAGAGTAACCCTTATGAGGTGAGAAGTGAAGGTGGGTGGCTGGATGTGGGTACTAAAATAAACCACTTGCACTCCCACAATTGTTATGTTAAAGATGCGTGGCCGGAGGGGTGGAGGAAGTTAGCGGTGACCTTCCTAATACACGCTGAATGAACATGTGTGTGATTGTTAGCGCCGGAAAGAATGTCACGGTACTGAATGAATCCTAACTTTGAGCGGCCAAATTTGGACTAAACGAATCCTAACAAGAGGAATATTAGTATCAACAATTCGGTTATATGTTTTACTGCTGGTCATGCCTTGTCCAAATTCAGGGAACATACCAGGGTAGGTGTACGTGCCGGAAATAGCTAATGTTGCGGTGGCTGCTGGTTCGATTAAATGTGAAGTCATCTCAGTTTCACCAAACCAATTTCAGCAAGGGAAATATGAGTCTGCTATAATTATGCATGTTAGCGGTGACCTAAATATGCACTGAATGCATGGATGTATCTGTGGTTGTACTCTACTTTAAAGATAGGGAAAATAGCAGTTAGATTGGAAGTTCAGCCTATCCAGCACTGGTTTTAAGTAAGTAGTACGGTAGGTTAACTTCTATTATGTAAACAAATAGTAGTACTGGCACAGCGCATATTTTGATTGTAGTTGCGATGATGAGTCCAACGCAAAGGAAAGCACGGAAACTGTTGTAGGATTTGCATGAGGAAGGAGGGGATAGAGGGAGGAACAGACGGGGTGGGCATGAATCTCAGAGAAAGGAACAAAAGTCAGGCCGTAACCCAGCTTGTGCGAGAATTGTTTTGCGGTGAGGGAACACAACACAGACCTAACTGACAAGAAGGCATCCAAACCTCCCACCCAGAATACGGCCCGTAAATGTCACCTATACTGTACATCCGGGTCCCTTTTTTATTTGCAGGCTAGAAGAGGCTAGGGTTAATCCTTTCAACATGATGGCTTTTATTAATTACAGTATTATTACTATTATTACTATTATTATTATTATTATTATTATTATTATTACCACCGAACGATTTTCTTCAGTTAAAGAAAGACCCCACGTAGTTTAGGGAGTAAAAACAATTCCCCACCCTGTTAACTCAGTGATTCCATTTTGTATCACTCTTGCTACCACCGAACGGTTTTATTTGGTTTAGAAAAACCTCTCGTGGTGAAGGGTTGACTTTGATATCGGTATGCTCATGATCTGGAGAGTTTGTTCGGAAAGATTTTCAAAAGTAGAGTCTTAATGGTGGTAACTAACTTAACAAGAATATAATCAAATGTGTCATCATATTTAAGGGCTTAATATTCACACCAAATATAATCTGTACCATCTGAGTGGTCTGTGGATTTCTAACACACACACACACACACACACACACACACACACACACACACACACACACACACACACACACACACACACACACACACATTCTGTTTGTTTGTCTCGTTCTCCTAGGTCCTTGTTCACTTACCGTATAATTTTAATGGAGAGACTGTAGAAAAAACACGGTGCAAGAAGCAGTTAAGGTGGCACATGCAGAAAAAGTCTTACAAAAAATTATAACACGTAATCGAATAGAAGGAGTTAGGGGGACAGAGGAAGGACTAGATGGCGAGGAAGTGGTGTGCTATAGTTTTAATTGGCCTTCATTTATTCCTGCACAAAATTAAGTTCCAGAGTTAAATGTGATTGTCTGGAGGGAGGAGGAGTGTATCATTAAAGCACGTTGTCTAACTAAAGGAAAGAGGGGACAGAGGAAGAAGTAATTGATGAAGAAGTGATGGCGGTTGGTATCATTATCACCATCATTATTATTATTATTATTATTATTATTGTTATTATTATTATTATTATTGAGAATGGGAACGGGTAGGATACTGATGATATGCAGGTGTGTGACATAATAATTACCTCTGATAACAGTGGCTTACGACCGATGCCATCTGCATGACTGCCCTGCGTGTGAGGTGACGGCAGGGTGTGTGTGTGTGTGTGTGTGTGTGTGTGTGTGTGTGTGTGCGCTTTCCTAACTGCGTAGGCCATGTGTGTGTGTGTTTGTGTTTACGTGTTTGTGTGAGTGGCAGGAGAGCTATAGACTGGCCGTGGTAATTAGTGGAGATGAATGTTGTTGAAGAGAACAGAGTGAGAGAGAGAGAGAGAGAGAGAGAGGAGGGGGTAGAGATAGAATTGGCAAGCTGGTCTGTATTAGACAGGCAGATAGATAGATAGATATATAGGTAGGTAGATAGTTAGAGAGAGAGAGAGAGACGCAGGAGCGACAACACACCACAGTAGTTCCCCTTTAAGAGCAGAACCTTGAGGAGAGAGAGAGAGAGAGAGAGAGAGGAAGGGAGGGAGGGAGAGAGATTGATATTCCCCTTCCCCTACCACTCCAAACAGTCCTCCTCCAATCCCCAAACTCCCATGTGGTCTTTGGGGTGGGGGAAGTAGGGAAGGAGGATTGGGAAGGGGAAGGGAGGGGAAGGAGGATTGGGGAGAAGGAGAGGAAGAAGAATGGAAAGAAAGAGAAAAGAGAAATCTGATAAAGAGGCTGAAGTAGAGGGGGAGTTGGGGTGCGGGTAGTGGGTGAAGGGGAGGGGGGAGAGGAGTGGAGGTTTGGAAGCGTGGGGTAGGGGAGAAGGGAGTGTGGAGGAGGCGAGGGAGAGAGGGGAAGAGAGAGGACGGGAAGTGAGTTGAGGGGGAATGGGGTAAGATGAGGAGGGGGAGGGGGAAGGGATGTGGGGGAGGTGAGAGGAAAGGAGACGAGACGGGAAGGAGGATGGAGGAGGGGGATGAGTAAGAGGAGGAGGAGGAGGAGCGATTTCCCTCACCCACACAGCTGTTTATGTGCCACTTCGAGAGAGAGAGAGAGAGAGAGAGAGAGAGAGAGAGAGAGGGACGTATGGAAGAGCGCAGTAAGGGTGAGGTTGCAGGGTACGCCACGAGAGAGAGAGAGAGAGGAGAGAGAGAGAGAGAGAACTATAAGGGAAAGCTACTGGCATACTTCGTAGATGGCATAAAATGCGTAAGTGCGTAGGGAAGGTGGCGTAGGGAGGAGTGTTTTGTGAGTAAGGTTGTCATGGCTGAGAGTGGGAGGGAAGGTGGAGGAGGAAAATGGGAAGAAGCGTTGGGCACCTACAGTAAGATGGAAGGCAACTTGGTGACTTGGTCGCTTTGGTACTGGTCTCACGTTCTCTGGAGTGGGTTCGGACGCCACTGATTGCCACTTTTTTTTGGGGGGGAGGAGGGGGAGGCACTCACTTGCCCGCATTTGTCAGGTAACTAAACCTTCACCCTAAACACTATTTTATCTTGCTGCTGTTTCGTCGTCTGTGCATTGTATCTCTTCTACCTCCTTTTCCAGTCAGACTTAAATAGTAGCAGTGTCCATTATCGTACCACTGCTTTCCGTTTTTATCGTCTTTGCCTTGTATCTGTCCCACCTTCCTATTTACTGTTGTGTGGGGCGTGTGGGGAGAAGGGTGTGAGTAGGTTAGGGTGTAGGTGTAGGGTGGGGCTGGAAATAGGCTAGACTAGGTAGCGTGATAGGTAGAATAGGCCGGGGTGTGAATAAAGGTAGAGGGTGGGGTGAATAGAGTCAGGACTGGGGTGGAGAGTATGGTGAAGAATAAAATGGGGAGTGTGAGTGGGTAGGGAAACTGGGTAAGGGCTGGAGTGCGGAGTAGATTGAGAATTAGGGTGAACTTGACTATGTAGTGTATGAGATTAATAGATATTTATTTGTTTATTCAGCTTATCAGTGAGTTTTTTGGGCATTTTTATTATGTAGCTTGTGTATTAATGAATTAGCATTGCTGTTTTTTTATTTGTTTTATAATTTATTTTTGGCTGTAGGAGTGTTGGTCGTCTCTGACGCATGCAATAATATTTGATGTCAGTGGATGGCAAGAGAGTATACTCGCCAGGCACCACCTGCATGTTGTAAAACGTAACTGAGAAGGGTGACAGTGCGGTTCTGCTACGTTAACTCATTCCCTGTGTACTGGCATTATGATGTGACCACCACACCGCCCAGCACTTATGTTGCGAAAAGGGTAGATGTAGACTGCGTAGACCATTCTCTGTCCACAATCTCAAAGGTAGTCAGTGAGGCTCGAAACTACTCCATATTGTCCCCCGAACGTGTGGCCAGTGCCAAACCGACCGAACCACGCAGTCACCCATGTCTTTCCTTATCTTCCCTCCCTCCCTCCCCTCCCATCCTCCTCCATTTTCTGCCCCTTGCATCTCATGCCTCCGCTCCCTCCTTCACTCCCTCCCCTCCACCCCTTCCCTCTTCCTCCTTCCCATGTGTCCACTCTCTTCTCCCCTCATTTTTCTCGTTGTCCCTTCTCCCCTCCCTCCACTCAGCCCCTTCCCTCCCTTTCCACCCCTTATCCACCCTCCACTCAGCTTCTTCCCTCTCTTTCCTCCCCTCCTTCCTCCCCCTTAGTCCCACCCTGCCTCCACTCCTGCTTATCTTGTCCCTGCCTCCTCCACTGCCAGCCACAGCCTTCTTTGACGTGAAGTGTGGTTTATACTTGAGTTTTCTTTATTTTTCTTCTTCAGAGTGTATACACGCGCCGGAACTTTACATTATCCAAACATCACCATCACAAAGTTACGGAGAAGAGTTGAACAAATGCTTTAGGTTAAGTTAGGGAGAGTTTGGTTTTGTTAAGTTAGGTATCAGAAGCTAAAACGATCTTATCAGCAAAAGTACATTAGTGGTAAGATTGTGTTAGGTTTGATTAGGTGTGGTAACGTGGGTTAGGTTAGTTCAGCATCATCACTGAACACAGTTTTACTAAGAAGAGTGGACACGGGCAGATGGTGGAAGCCCGTCAGAGATTTATGCATGAAGTGCGTTAGGTTAGGTTAGGTTAAGCTAGGTTTACGTTAGGTTAAGTTAAGGTAGGTTTGGTTAGATTAGGTCAGGTGTCAGCAAGGAAAAAGATGTTATCGAAATGCAACTGTTGATTAGATGAAGTTCGTTTATTTATTTATTTATTTATTTATCAAATTCCTTTACATCAAGTTGGGATATGTTAGACAAGGCATCAACGACAACAACAGCAGCAGCAGCGCAGAAAAAAAAAAAAAGTGTTACATGAGTGAAGAGTGAGTTTGTCGCAAGTGGGTGATTAAATAGCAAGATGAGTCACCATGGATAGCTCACAGTACCGTGGGAAACGCTGAAGCCCCTCAACTGAACATTTACCCCTTCAGGCCCAGGACGCATATGTATTCTTTTACCACCACCAGACGATTTTACCCAACTTTGGAGAAATTATTCGAACTGGAGAGGTTAGATGTAGCCCTCATTAACCCCTTCAGCACGAGGACCAATATCCAGGTTTAATATAATCATTTGAAATTAGCCTTATCGAACTTGAGATTAGATACAGTCCTCACTAACTCCTTCCGTACAAGTAAATCTCAAGTTTGATACCATAGTCTGTTAGCTAGAAGGAAATGAAAAAGACATCATGGGGTAGAAGGTGTTAAGCAGTAATATTAAGTTAGGAAATATTAGGTAAAGTTTAACATAATTGATGTTAAATAGTAATACAGATAATTTTGTGGTAATCAGTAATGAATGTTGAGACTAGTATTATAAGATGTTTAATTGTAACAGGACTATATATTAAACGGCACGATAGATGATTGCTTAATGCCTATGACTAATCCTTAACTTAAAATAGTTTGGTGTTAATCGAAGCATATAGAGTTGTCTCCACTGTGAAAGAGTTAAAGCGTGAAGGTTGGAAGTATGAGTAAACATCTAGCGGAATTATTAGTGATTGATAGATGAATAAAAATGAAACAGGTCGGCAACGAAAGGTATAGGCTAGTTGTTTAGTAGGGAAATGTACACACACACACACACACACACACACACACACACACACACACACACACACACACACACACACACACACACACACACACACACACACACACACACACACAGAGAGAGAGAGAGAGGAGCGTGAAGGAGCTCAACCAAGGCGTCTCATTACGACTTTTTTGCAAGGGAAATAATCTCGGGTTGCCTCTCTCTCCTCTCACTGTCGCCACCCCGTCTCCATGGTTGTTAGCCTTTTTTCTTTTTTTTTTCTTTTTTCTTTTTTCTTCTGTCCCTGCATCTCTGTTATCTCTGTCTATCTTTATCCCTTTCTTATCAGTTTTAGGGTTTTGTTGCTCTGTCGGTCTTGTCAGTGTGTCTTTGTCTCTTGTTTGTCGGTCTGTCTGCCTTTTTGCTTCTATTTTGTGTGCTTTAACGTTCTTGTAATGGTTGTTTGGTTTGCGTTCTGTGTCTTCCATCTTCCCATCAGTCTGTATCTATCGAGTTATCTGTATAAATTGCAGTTCTTAGTACGGGACTCCTTGATAGTCTCTCTCTCTCTCTCTCTCTCTCTCTCTCTCTCTCTCTCTCTCTCTCTCTCACAAACAGTACTGTTTTAAGGTCAGTGAAGAATTTGGAAGCAAACGCTGTCAATCACAAGACATCTCTTCTATTTCACTTTCACTTTGGCCTTTCATTCTCTCTTGTTTTTTTTTTTTAGTGTTCCTCTGCGTTTTTTTAAGTATTTTGTGTAATATTTTCGTTTTAATACTGTTTTTATTTATTTATTTTTTGTGGGAAAATTGCTTGATTTGTGGAAGTTTACTTGGTATACGATATATTTTGTTGTAGCCTAGAGATACGGTAAGAGTATCATTAACCTGTCATTTACTCCCTTCTGTTTTATTGCTATAGATATTTCCTTTCTCAGTATTATGATTTGGATTAATAATTTTTGTACAGTATTTTCCCAGTCTCACTTTGCCTGGTACTGTCATTGAACAAGAACTAAACTGAATTACCATCGTCGTCATCATCATCATCCTAATCTCACACGACTTGAGTTTAGGCTATTGAATGACTACTTTGCATTGAATCATTGTGCCCTGTCAATACCGGGCCAAGTACTTATATTATTCTCTTCAAAAGTGTCGTGCCCTCCCTCCATCTAGGGGCGCTACATCGTCTGTTTAGAAGTGCAGTCGTCAGGGAGAGTACCGTTTTGTAGCGCAGCACGTACTGTACCGTTAACCCTCAAAAAAGGATCCTGAGCTGAATAAAAATCATCCTGTTGTTGCCAGAATGAAAAACAGAACTTCATTTAAGGATGTGTTGATGGAGATACGTTTTATGAAGTTGAATTTTAGTTTGAATGCAGAGTTGGGAGATTCAGTAGCTTATCGTTTGGAAGTTTGTCTCTCTCTCTCTCTCTCTCTCTCTCTCTGTAATGGAAGGCAGCTCAGGAAAATGGTTAAAGTTTTTGTTTCCTCGGTTTGGTGGTTTGGCTGAGGAGATTATGGTGAATTATTACTAATTTTAAAAGTTGGCGGTGCAGAAGTTTGTCTTGCGTGGCTATCCCGCTACAACGACCACTACCTTTACCACCATCACTATTTTATTTTTTTGCCAACTTATCACCATACCTACCATCATCACCACGATCACTATTGTTCTTTCTCTCACTTATACTACTTCCACTATCACCATTACTACTACTACTTGCTATTATTGCCACAGCCACCACTACCATCACATTACTGCCACGACCACTATCGCCACCACTACCGTCGTAATTCACTTCACCACTACCCCTATCAGAATCACCGCCATTGCAGTCGCCAGCGTCACAACGTCCATTGCCTCTTAAAGGTTTCTCCCAAGCTGAATCTAGTTGTCTGAGTTGATGGAATAACATTTTGGAGGGTCATACACGCAATTTGGAGTAGTGAAAGGGTTCATTATAGGACCATTGTTTTAGGCGCGATGCTTTCCTTAACATGTTTTCCCAGTATGCCAACATAAACCAGACGAGTTTATTTAGATGAGAGAAATCCTGGTTATCATGAGAGTTTTAAATGACCTCGATCAACCTTTTAGCCTCATTAGATACATTTTTTTTTTTTTTTTTTGTTCGGGAAAACAACAGATGCTCTTGTTCTTCACAGGGAAATCCCAACAGCCATAGAGTTGATAACCTCCTTAAAGCTAACATCTGCCGTGTAGGCCATGTTCAGCCTTGAAGGAGACGGCAGGTAGAGTCGGCAGGGAAGATAAGACATGGGGGAGGAGGTGCGGGGAGAGTGCTAAGAGAGTGAGAGGGAAGTGTTGAGAGTGAGGAAAGAGAGGGAGAGGGAAGTGTTGAGAGTGAGGAAAGAGAGGGAGAGGGAAGTGTTGAGAGTGAGGAAAGAGATGAGGGGGAATGTTGGGAATGAGGGAGGGAAAAGGGAGAGTGTTGGGAGAGAAGGAGGGACGAGGAGGAGGAGGGAATGGTGGGAGGCAGGGATAGAGGGAATGCCGGTAGGAACGGAGTGCTTGGAGAGAGGGAAGAGAAGAGGAGGTACCGTAGTGTTGGGGGAGAGGGAGACAAGAGAAGGGAGGGGGAGTGGTGGATGGGAGAGGGCCGGAGATAGGGAATGCCGTAGAGGTGTGAGTGTGGGCAGATAACGGATGTGGGTGTGGGGTGATAAGGTTCTTCCAGATGGCGGTGTGCTTTAAGAGCAATGAAAGTACTGATAGCGTTATCATTTGAGCAGGCGATAGTGCTAAGTGTAGATTAAGGTGTTGGTGTGGGGTGAGGGGTATAAGTGGAGTGAAGGTGTTAGGTCTACGGTATCTGTGCATATGTACCAACCGGCTTGCACACGTCTAAAATTGGTAAGCATCTTCTGTGTTATGAGAGATGTTCGAGTCGAAAGACGATGATACATTGCATAGTTTCATGTTCTGGTGATGATGATGATGATGGTCATGATGATGCAGCTTTACTTCGTTGTTAACTTGCTTCATGAATATAGGTACCGTATCTCTTAAACTGAATAATGTCGCCTGTCGGTAGCAGTGAAAGATATGATTCGACAATATGTGTGCGCAGCAAACGGGTTGTGCTGCTGGCGAAGGAGCTGTATCAGCGTGTATATCAGGAGCATCGGAGGCGGTGTCTCTTGTTTCACAGTTCGGAATCGCGCCATCTACAGTTACATGGGCGTGAATAATCTCTGGATTCCATAGTCTGTATATCATGTCAGATTTAAGAGTAGTTAGTTCATTAAAGGGGGAAGAGGTCAAGTAGGGGAGTGTACCCTCGTAAGTACCACAACAGATGTACAATAGACACTTAAAAAAATACTATATGGTTTTAGTGTCCACTTGTGAAAAAGGAAGATTATATTATGTGATGGTTGTATTGCATGACTTGTGGGGTAGGGTAGTGCCACACGTGTACCCAGGGCCAACGTTAATATTACACGGGAAGCTCCCGGTGTGAAGGTTACCCGGCCACACACGCGCACCCCTCACCCACACCACACCACACCACATCACTGCCCGCTGCTAGTCTGCCGAACTTTTTATTTATATGTTCATTTATTTATTCAGATATTTGTTCACACTACATGGCAGTCTTCTTGTAGCTGCCAAACATTTTTTTCCTTCACCATACCACACCTTATCATTCGCGGCTCTCTCGTAGTCAACCCAACGTTTATATTTTAGTTTTGTTTATTTTTTTCGTCCACATCACACCATAATATCACATTGCTGTTTTTTCATAGCAAAGTCATCCTTTACACTTTTGTTCTCGGGTATCTTGCAGTGGCTTCTTTTTTTTCATTTTTTCTCCAAGATTATTTTGCCTTAGCTCTTTTTTTTCCTCCTCGGTGTCTCGCAGTGGCGTTATTTTTATTTTTTTTTTCCCTCGAGTATCTTGCTGTGGCTTCTGTTTTTATTATTTCTCCTCGGGTAGCCTAGCTTTTACTGGCTTCTGTTTTGCTTGACTCATTTTCACTGATGTAAAGTTCGTTCGTAGGACAAAATTCAGACTTTTTATCATTTAAGTATTCAGATATTTTCCACTTCGACAGTTTTATTTAGCGTCCGGGAAACTATTCATAATCAGAGGCATAACCATTTTTCCCGCCAGGAGTCTACCTTAAATGGATAGAATTGTGCTCGTAGCCAGGATAATGTTTCTTAGATGGCTCAACGCACTGGTAGAGCCATTTCAAAAGCAGGAGAAATGCAGATAGTAATATATTTGTGAACTGAGTTGTTACTGGCCTTTTTGGTGGCAGTGGTGGTGTATAGGAATTGGACTGGTGGTGGTGGTGGTGGCAGACAGGGTTGGTGGTAGTGTTGTAGAGGAATAGGATTGGTGGTGGTGGTGGTGGTGGTGGCAGACAGGGTTGGTGGTAGTGTTGTTGAGGAATAGGATTGGTGGTGGTGGTGGTGGCAGACAGGGTTGGTGGTAGTGTTGTAGAGGAATAGGATTGGTGGTGGTGGTGGTGGTGGTCGTGGTGGTAGAAACTGTGTAGGGTAGTTTAATGTGATGATGGTGTTGCTTACGATGGTGGTGGTAGGCAGGGTGAGGGTGGTGCGTAAATGTTGTTGTTGTTGTTGTTGTTGATAATGATGGAGAGCAGTGGTGGTGAATGCTAGTGATGCTAATGATGGTGATGAAAAATGTGGTAGGCCTAATATGAAGATGGTGATGGTGACATTACAGGGAAGTGATTGTGATGGTGATGGTGACAGTAGTGATGTTGGTAGCAGTGGTTGTGGTGGTGCTGGTGGGAGAAGTCGTTGAATAGTTGTGGTGAAGATGGTGGCAGTGATGATGGTGGCAGTGATGATGGTTACAGTAGTAGTGGTGATAGTGGTAAGTGGACAGTGGTAGTGATGGTAGCAGTGGTGGTAGTGATAGAAGCTGTGTTGGTAGCATGCAGGAGGTAGTGGTGATAGTAGCAATAGAGGTATTGGTAGCAGTGGAGTGGAGGTGGTGGTAGTAGTAATGTTGGTGGCAGTGTTGGTTGGTATTGGTGGGTGGGCAGTGGAGGTGGTGGTAATAGTCATGTTGGTAGCAGTGGTAGCAGTGTTGGTATTGGTGAGTGGGCAGTGGAGGTGGTGGTAGTAATGTTGGTAGCAGTGGTGGCAGTGTTGGTAGTGGTGGGTGGGCAGTGGAGGTGGTGGTAGTAGTAATGTTGGTAGCAGTGGTGGCAGTGGAGGTGGTGGTGGTAATGTTGGTAGCAGTGGTGGTAGTGTTGGTAGTGGTGGGCGGGCAATGGAGGTGGTGGTAAGAGTAATGTTGGTAGCAGTGTTGGTATTAGTAGTGTTGGTAGCAGTGGTGGCAGTGTTGGTAGTGGTGGGTGGGCAGTGGTGGTTGTAGTAGTAATGTTGGTAGCAGTGTTGGTAGTGGTGGGTGGGCAGTGGTGGTGGTAGTAGTAATGTTGGTAGCAGTGGTGGTAGTGTTGTGTTGGTAGTGGTGGGTGGGCAGTGGTGGTGGTGGTAGTAATGTTGGTAGCAGTGGTGGCAGTGTTGGTAGTGGTGGCTGGGCAGTGGTGGTGGTAGTAGTAATGTTGGTAGCAGTGTTGGTAGTGGTGGGTGGGCAGTGGAGATGGTGGTAGTAATGTTGGTAGCAGTGGTGGTAGTGTTGGTAGTGGTGGGTGGGCAGTGGTAGTGGTAGTAGTAATGTTGGTAGCAGTGGTGGCAGTGTTGGTAGTGGTGGGTGGGCAGTGGAGATGGTAGTAGTAATGTTGGTAGCAGTGGTGGTAGTGTTGGTAGTGGTGGGTGGGCAGTGAAGGCTCGGGCACTCTCCCTTCATTGTTTCAATCAAGCCGCTCTTCCTCCTTACTCCCTGCCCCCCTCCACTTCCCTACCTCCTCCATCACCCGTTTGTGTGTGTGTGTGTGTGTGTGTGTGTGTGTGTGTGTGTGTGTGTGTGTGTGTGTGTGTGTGTGTGTGTGTGTGTGTGTGTGTGTGTGTGTGTGTGTGTGTGTGTGTGTGTGTGTGTGTGTGTGTGTGTGTGTGTAGGGGGGTCCTTTTTCGCTTAGTTTGTTAAGGTATGGCCACTTTCAAACTCAGTGATAGTCAGTGGATCTCGAACCCACTTCAGAATGTCCTCTGAGCATCAAGCCAATGTCCAACCGACCGAGCCACAGGATTATACCCCCATAACTACATACAGGTAGACACATAACTAGATATACAGACGGACAGGCAGACAGACAGGTAAATACATCGAACAGACAGGGAGCTAATTATATAAGGAGACATAGCGACAGAAAGACAGACAGCCTACATGGACAGGAAGATAGATAGATAGACAGATGGATAGATAGATAGATTCACACGGTAGGTAGGCAGGTAGGTAATCAGATAAATTTATTGAGGGTAAAATGTTAGGCAGTGACATAGGAATAAATTGATAGATAATAAACTGAGGTATAGATATGAGATCAATGGATTAGGTTGACAAAGACACAGTTGATTCAGAGTGAAAGATGTAGAATTGATTTTAAGAATGGCAAAAGGAAACAGTGAGAGGTGGACTTTAAACGTTAAAGGGAGAGAGGGAGAGAGAGAGAGACCTAGCGTTTCATATTAAGTGGTATGGACTTAATGTTAGCCTAATGGAAAGCCCTAATAACAAAAGTTTTGAAGGGAAGTAGCTAATGCAGAGAGAGAGAGACCTAGCGTTTCATATTAAGTGGTATGGACTGAACGTTAGCCTAATGGAAAGCCCAAATGACAAAAGTTTTGAAGGGAAGTAGCTAATGCAGAGAGAGAGAGAGAGAGAGAGAGAGATTAAAGAAAGGAAGGGGAGGATACAACTGGACATGAGGGGAGAGAAGGAGGGATCGGATGTAGCCTATGGCCATGTAAAGACAGGGATGTAACGAGAGAGAGAGAGAGAGAGAGAGCAAAGTTCCTGTTTACTAGACGCTGGAGTTCTGGGTTTTTAGCTTATTACGGCCCCAGGAGTTGCCGGGTTTTTCACAGCTCGGCTCTCTGACCGTGAAGGGCTTTGTGTCCGGGAGAATACGGCGCGATTAGAATAAGAGCAGGAGGAGTAGGAATGAAGTAGTAGAGGGAGGAGAAGAGTAGGAGTGAAGAAGTAGGTGAAGGAGAGGAAAAGGAATGAAGTAGCAGAAGGGGGAGGATGATTATGAATGAAGGGGGTAGAGTGGGATTGGAGCAAGAGCAGGAGGAATAAGGATGAAGAAATGGGAGGAGGAGAGGAGGAGGAATGAAGTAGTAGAAGGCAGATGATTGAGCAAGAATGAAGAAGAGAGTGGGAATGAAGCAGGAGTGGGAAGAATAGGAATAATGAAGTAGGGGAGTGAAGAAGTGCAGGAATTAAAGACATAGGAGGAGAAGTAGAAATGAAGATGTAGAAGGAGGAAGCAGAGTAGGAGTGAGGTAGGAGGCGACAGAGGAGAGGGAGAAGGATTTAAAGAAAAGGAAGAAGAGAGTAAGAGGACGAGAAGGAACGAAGAAAGTAATAGGAGGAGTTAATTAAAAGAGGAGTAGGGTGGCAGGAGCGAAGGAGAAGGCGAGGAAGAGAGGAGATGGATGAGGAGGGGAAAGCCAGAGCGGAAGGAGGAGAAAGAGGAGGAGGAACAGGAGGAGGAGGAGGAAGAAGAAGAAAAGGAGGAGGAGGAGGAGGAAAAATGATGGAATCACTCCTCATTCAGATCCTCGAAATTTCTGCCTGTTGAGTGAAGCCGAGAGTTTGGAAGGCTTCACCTCTCTGGACGCAGGTATAATGCTTCCGCAACTGCCTGCATGGGATAGAATTACTTTGATATTGCTGAACTTTGACTCATGACTTTGACGGAGATAATGGTCAGTAGCTGCTATCCCTCCAGCCATCCAATCCTGTCCAGTCCTGTCTTGCCCGTTCTGGATTGTAAGGGTCCAGGGGCAGGCTACTTAGTCTGGACGTTTCAGGCGAAGGGACCAGTCATTTATATAGAATGAACTAAAACAGGAAGGGGTGAGAGAGAGAGAGAGAGAGAGAGAGAGAGAGAGAGAGAAGCACACAGACTCGACCAAAAACATTAACTAGTCTGGTTAGTGGGCGATAAAAACTGTGTAGGGTAAAGAGCGATGTGGAGTGATGGGCAGCGTGTGGATCAATACTACAGCCAGGGTACAAACACTGTGGAGGGGTGGAGGTGGAGGTGGTGGTGGTGGTGGAGGAGGTAGAGTATTAGATGTGGAGAAAATATGGTGGTTGGATGATGATGCAGGTATAGTAGAGTGGATGATAGAGGTGGAGGTGGAGGAGGTGATTGAATGGTGGTACAGGTAGGGTGCATGGTGAAGGTGAAGATGAATTAATGGATGGTGGAGGTGTGGAGGCAGTGTGGTGGTTGGATGATGGCCCAAGCAGAGCGAATGATGGGGGTGGAGGTGGATGAATGGTATTATAGACGGGGTGGATGGTGGAGGTGGAGTATGAGTAGTAGAGGCAGTGTAGTGGATGAGTGACAGTGTTGACAGAGTGGATGGTGGAGTGGAGGTGGTGTGGTGGATGAATGGTGGTATAGGAAGGCTGGTTGGTGATGTGGAGGGAGTTTGGTGGATGAATGGCTGTACACACGGCTGTTCTCAATAACGGAACAATGAGGTTGGCTGGCAGGAGGAAGAGGACTGGGTAAGGTTTGGTATACCGGCATATGATTTGGTGTGGTTTGATTCAGTTTAGTTTGGTTAGGTTAGGCAGGGTTGGCTCAGGTCAGGTCAGGTTAGGTTAGATTAGTTTAGAGAAGGTTAGGGTAGACAGTTTGGTATGGTTAGTTAGGTTAGGCCATGTCAGGTTTGATTGCTTGCTTAATTTAGGTTAGGTACGGCTACACTTGGTTGTCCTCACTTTTGGAGCATTGGTGGAGACTAGGAGGGGAGGGTGGATAGGTGTGATATTTAGAAATGAGTATCTAACGCAGTACTGTACATCGCAGACACGTGACAGCACATTGCAGTGCCTTACAACACATCAGCACAAAGCACATCACCCCACAACACGGATGTCCTCACTAATGAAGGCCTGGGGGGGGACTGGAGGAGGAGGGGGACGTAGGGTCAGTAGTGATATTGTGGGATGGAGATTTGGAGGAGAAGGACAATGTGTTTGGGAGAGAGGAATGGGAAAGGTAAACAGTTCAAGATTTGCATCTAACAGGATTTTTGTTCCAGAGATTAGAGAAGGATATCTTATACAGTAGGTCTACCTTATTGTACTACTGACTCCCTACTGAGTAGCTAGAAATGAAAGGTAGACTAAGCTTCAGGTGACTATTCCTTGGTGATAATTTACTGGAGAATGGGCACAAACTTTAACATGGTTGCTTGCTGTATTTTTATGAAAATTTAATGATAAATGCTTCGATACCACAGAACAGTTGCATGAACTCTTAATTTTTTAAAGAAATGCTTTGAGGTGGAAAAGTACCTTTTTTCCTAATTTACACTAACTTCGTACTTTGGTAGGATTATATGCGAATATACGAAAAAAGTGACAATGAGTTAAGAGATAAATGAAACTCTGTTATCGTAACAGATATAGGTATGTGCTTATTATGCCAGAGTTGTTTGATCTGTTGTTCAGTCTTTAACAAAGTGCAGCCCAAATCGTTCTTCGCACAGAGCCTGCTGCGTTTTAATATTTTCATTATACACTATAAATTTTATTTTTACTTCAGTCCTGCATCAGGTACTAAAACGAATTTTGGCGAATTACCCTTCCCTTAGTAATTACCGGTACCCATCTTTTAATATTAAACAATTTTTAAAAGTATTCTTCCGTTACTCTAAGTCTGTAAACGGTATGGTACCTACCTGTGAGTAATGACTAGTTGCTACCCCTGGTTTGGGAAGCCGTGCAGACGGTAAATTAGAGGGACTGGTTAGGGTAGTGGGGACTGGACCCGAAGAGGAGGGAGGTAGTGGGAGTAGAGTGAAAGGAATAGAGGCTAGGCGAGTGGTGGGTAGATGAATGGGGGTAACCGAGAGTGGGGAGGTGGGGCAGCCACGTACGGTACCGTAGTGGCAAAAGAAGAGTTAGAGTAGAGGGGAATGATCGTGGGGCGGGAGGGGAGTACGGGTAGTAGCCTACTGCACTTAGGAGGTACTGGGGCGAGGGAGAAGGGGGTAGAGGAGGGAGGGGAGCTTGGAACAGGGGGCGGTGACAGGCTTTCATAGGCACTCAGGCGCAGTGACAGCCCCCCCGGCCGGGGGGGGGGGGAGCAGGCAGGCATGGAAGGCAGAGAGAGAGGGAGAGAGAGAGAATCAAAGTAGGGGGGAGGGTGAGGGAGGCATAGGAGCCAGGGTGAGGCAGGAAGTTGGAGAGGCACAGGGAAAGGCAGGGAAGCATAAGTAGTGCAGCAGGAGTATCGACCACCATGCCAGAGTGAATGAAAAAAGGTGGATTGATTATTTAAAAGAGCAGCTTATCCTTGCCTGGTGGAATTAACGGGGCGTGAGGATGGATTAGCCTGGAGTTGTTTATTGGACGGCAGATATTTATGGCTAGGTAAATGTGGGTAGGTGTGACACGGGGTGGATAGGTTGGTGGTGTGTGGTTTAGTGATGTGTGTTTGGTGTGGCAGGTAGGTGGTAATAGTAGTAGTAATGATAGTAGTAGTAGTAATTTTATACTACTACTACAACTAATAATAATGATAATAATAATAATAATAATAATAATGATAACCACCACACCACCACCATCCACTTTATTCTTGCTGCCATCACATGATTCTACCGGGGAGAAATGTTCAAACTGTTAAGATCATAAAAAAAAAGAAATACTTCGTTTTAACTCCACCACTAGCTATATCATGTCTCCCTTACTGAATAAAAGCATCCGGTGGTGGCAGGATGAAAAAAATGACGTCATTCTCTCTCTCTCTCTCTCTCTCTCTCTCTCTCTCTCTCATTCTTTTTTTTTCCCAGATGATTTTATTTATTTTAGAGGAGATGTATTATGGTGAAGGCGCCAAGAAAATGGAATGAATTTTAAGTAATTTATCTGAATGAATTTTAACATCTCTTTCTTTCTTTCAGGTATGGTATCTTTAAGGAGGCTGTAAGAAGGAAGAAGCATAAAGGTAAGGGGAGGGGGAGAGAGAGAGAGAGAGAGAGAGAGAGAGAGAGAGAGAGAGAGAGAGAGGTAATGGTGTGATAAGCGGAGAACGGATGAAGCGAATGTGGTGGGGGAGGAGGGAGGAAGGAGAAAGAAAGGGGGGGAGGGAGGGAGGGAGGAGTGTGCAGGAGAAGAGGGGAAGGTACGAGAGGGAAGTGAGAAAGTAAGGAAAATGTAGTGGGCAGGGAAAGGGGGAAAGATGGAGAGGCGTAGCTGAGAGGGAGGGAGGGAAGGGAAGGATGGGAAGGGAAAGGAAAACAGATAAGGGATGCATATTTTCCTCTTAATAAGGCAGTAAGGCAAGAGATGAAAAAGGTCTGAAGGAGGGACTTAGGAATACCGAAAATAGCAAAAAGAATGAAAGGGGGAGAGGGGGAGAGAAAATTATAGGGAGGGAGACAGTGGAGAGGGAGGGGAATGGAATGGAACGAGGGGAGAAAGAGAAGAGATGGTGAGGAGATAATGGGGAAGGAATGGTTGGTAGATAAACTTCAGGGAGAGATTGGGATAGGGATGTTGCAACGGGGAGGAGGAAAGGGCGAAAAGAGAGAGAGAGAGAGAGAATCAAGGAGAGAGGGAAGAGAGATGGGGGGAGAAGTTGGTGAAAGTTGAAGGGGGAGAGTTAAAAGGGAACACAAAGGAAAGCAAACAGCAACACATCTAATGATCCTTTTAAAAGTGTGTGTGTGAGAGAGAGAGAGAGAGAACAAAGGAAAGCGAACAGCAGCAAACCTGACTGACCATTCCCCGTTTGTTATAGGATAGGTTGTAACTAAGGTATCTGGTCTGTTAGTGAAGACAAAGGTGGCAAACGGGAGGGGAGAGAGGGAATGGGTAATGAATAGGGGAGAGGAGTAATGGTAACTGGTATGCAGGTAGGGTTTGAGACGAGAGAGAAGGAGACGGAATGGGAGAGGGGAAAGGAGAGAAGGACGGGGAGAGGATCGAGAAGGATGGAGAGAGAGGAAAGGGGGAGAGGGATAGAGAGAGAGGAAAGAGGGAGAGGGATGGAGAGAGAGGAAAAGGGGGGAGTGGGATGGAGGGAGAGGAAAAGGGGGGAGTGGGATGGAGAGAGAGGAAAGGAGAAGAAGGATGGAGAGAGAGGAAAGGAGGAGAAGGATGGAGAGAGAGGAAAGGAGAAGGATGGAGAGAGAGGAAAGAGGGAGAGGGATGGAGAGAGAGGGGGGGGAGGGATGGAGAGAAAGGGGGAGAGGGATGGAGAGAGCGGAAAGAGTGAAACTGAGAGGAAGTGAAGGAGAGGTCTGAGGATAAGAGAGGTGAGAGGCGAACTTCACCTCCTTCCTCCCTGACATCCTCCCCTGACACAAGCAGATGACTTACAAGGTGGACGCTGCTTGGAGGAAATGGGGAGGAGAAGGAGGGGGAGATTGCCAAGAAAGGAATGGCAGGATAATCTCAGAGGAAGGGGGAGGGAGAGGAAAGGGGATAGTTGGGAGGAGGGAGAAGTAGAAAAGAAAAAAAGGAAGAAAGACGAAGAGACAGAAAGGGAACGAAATATGGAAGTGAAAGGAAGAGGAGGAGGAAGAAGTGGTGTGATAGGAGGAGTAGGCGTTTGGGAATGAGATGAGGGGAGAGGCGAAAAGTCAGGGAGGTGATAGTGAGAGAAAAACTTTTCAAGAGAGAGCACCAGGTGGAAATGCTGTATACATGGTTTTCTTTATCATAAACGAATTTCATTAATATATCGTCTCCAGAAATAGACTGTTACCATTAAGTGATTTATATTTCACTTTTAGGCCACCCCTTAATTTTCTTTTATAAGTAATTGACGTCTTATCAGCCAATATTCTGTCCACGTAATTAGATGTAAGATTGTCCTTTTTTTTTTTTATTGTTAGGTGTAAGAAGAAGTTAACTCTAGAATATGGTGCCAGTCACGAAGAAGTGCAGTGACAAGGATGCAAGGTTGTAGTATTTTCTTCTCAATAACTACAAGAAATATATAGGTTTTATAAGGACAACAGTCTCCACCTAATTAAAGTGGATGAACAACAGGATGCAGAAATAACACAAAAATATAATATGCAAACCGTACCACATTCAGAAATTGACTGGTAGGAAAAAGGTGGTAGAAAGCTTCGTAGGTCAGTATTCTTGTCACTTTAGGAGGCTTTTTGCTACCTCTTCCTAATCGAAATATTGGTAATGTCAGAACTAAATATCTTGTATGTTTTTCTTATCTTCATACAGATCCGATGACGTACCGTAGTTTTCATTTTACTCTTGCTACCTTCAGTCTATTTTATTCAACTTTAGGGACGTTTGTAAAGAAGGAGTGGCGATGTCTAACCTCCTTAGTTCGAGGAGTCTTTCCAGAGGTAACTAAAATTGTCTAGCGATACAAACTTACGGTAAGAATACGTTATCGGATTGAAGGGGTTAATAATATCCAAGAAACTGTTTACATAGCCAGCCAGATACAAAAATAAATTGATAAAGAAGAGGTGCTAGGGAGCCTCCTTGCGCAGAGGAGACTTGGTGCAGTGTCACTTTTTCCTAGGCGATTTATTTAGCATATTACACCTTAACATTCTCCCATATTTTATTTGCTTCGATTCATTACCAACGTATCAGTAAGTATCAGTAACATACAGGATGATAATGAGGCGTAATGTGCGGAATAAATAGATACAGAATAAGTCACTAAGGATCAGGTGTGGAATATCGTGACAAATCTGAGGGAGCCAAATCCCAGAAATCTCTCGACAAGTTAATTTTACCACAGACAGTGAAGCATGACTAATCAGTTATACGTAGGACTACCCTTATGGGAAAATGAGTAAGTGGACTGTTTAATCCAAATGAAGGCATGCGAGTTAATGAAAAGACTGACGAAGACTGAATGAGACACCTTTAGAGTGGATAAGGAACGTAATTACATACGTCGACATAAACACTGCACAACTTACACCTAAAGTAGTGAAAGTCATAATGTACTGCACTGCATTATTTAACAATCAGTGAATATTATAACAGTAATTTATGAGTAGACCATAAGAAAATTTGGCTTACGTTTTGTTTTGTTGTTTCCATACGTCGTAACGCTACTCTATTTATATTATACGGTAACCTTAATTAATAAATATTAACGCCATCAATATATATATAACAATAATTAAAGTGGCACTTACGAAATGTGGTGGAGAACGGTCATCATGGGTTACCGTACATCACCCATGTGGTGCAAGGGGTCCGCCAGTGGCACTTATCCTGATACCGTGTCGTGGCGTAACTCTTGCAGTAATCGTATGGAATAATTTTATCTTGAATTATTAAATAGTCCAGCTGTTCAATAATATTTGGATTAATCACTGAAAACGCTGGAAGAAGTCGGAGAGAGATGTGAGCACAGTGAAAACTCAAGTCCAACTCCTCCCTCCCGGTTAGCGGGTCAGCAATTCTAGAAACCAAGTGTTTCAGTTGTTTCAACTTGGGGACCAAATCACATACATCCCTCAGGCTGATAGTCCTCCCTCAGTGTTCGTTTCTGCTCGAATCACTTACCTTACAATGACATGCGTCATTAAGGTGGAAAAGATTCCTTACTGTTGACAGTTACTAAGCTTAGTTACAATAAGGAATAAACATAGTTCAGCCCAGATTTATTACCCAGTATCTATAAATATACTCGTAAAATTATATTAGATAACTACCTTTATTTAGTGCTAACTACTCAAATAAACTATCCCATCTCCAACTTAAGTCAGAATAGCTCAGCACCGGGAGCCTGATATAAATCATTCATAGAATGCTTCAGAAGTTGATTGTGAGTAAGGGTTTAATCCTTTCCCCCTGGCTTGTTAAACCGCTTGGATTCTACTATTTCCCACAATTTCCCACAACCATATTGCTGTCAGATAAACAACTTTTTATTATTTGTTGGATTTTGCAGTACCTTCACGGAAAAAAAAAAAAAAAATCGCAACATCAGGTGTTACTAAAGCTTCAAAGTACTGACAAATACAACTCCAAATTCCGCCAGAGTCCGATTCACACTCAAACAGACCGAAGAAGCCACGAGCACGCACGCAGAGGCTTCATAGATTCCAATTATAGACGTGGAGGGGATTGAGACCAGGAGGAAAGGGAGGAGGAGGAGGAGGAAGAGAGGGGAAAGGGGGGAGATGGAGGAGGAGGGAGAAAGGGGGGATGAGGAGGAGGAGAAAAAGAAGAAAAAAGATGACTACCTACAGTAAGCTGTTTTTTTTTTTTTTTTTCAACTAGTGAAATTTATTAAAACTGTTTCCTTGCTGTTTATTGCAGTAAGATGCGTGGATCCCAGAGATGATCTCATGACAGCTGAGGATTGTTTGATGTCGTTCTACCGTTGTATCAGGAAACGTAGTCAGAGTAGGCTTCCCATTAGGCTAGCTCAATAAATTACTGTATCTTCACATACCGGTCCGTTATCATAATTATATGGAAGGTGAGATCCGCCATTTTAAATCGAACATAATTTATGCTGTCAAAACTATGAAGACACGCTTACCAGAGATACTTAAGGTTTATAAAATAAAAAAAATGGTGTAAAAGGGAGAGCGGTATTCTTCCCTATAGCTTTCTCCCCCATTCACTTCCTTGGTGTCCGCCCCTAGCTTTAGTGAATAGGGCAAAGGTCACTCCTACCCAAGGGCAATAGAGTCCTACCCTACGGTCATCCCGGTTCCCAGCCTAATGAACTGAGACGCTGTTAACCCGTTCACGACGATTACACTTTTTAAAAATCTTGCTATTTCCAGGCGATTTTTATTGATCCTGCGGAAGACCTGTTGTAGTGAAGGGGTTAATGAAGGCCCGATAAAAACTCTTTCAATATATTGTTTTTTTTTTCTTGCCATCTCCAGACGATTTTATTTATCCTGATTCCTTTGTGAGACTTCTTGCATTGAAGAAGAGATTAACGAAGTCTGTATCAAACCTCTCCAGTTCCTACATATCTCCAAAACCTGAACGGTATTCTTTATACTTAGCCCAAAATTGTCATATCCCCATCTTGACTGCTGAGCTGTTACAATAAGCTAACACGAGAATATGATGCTAATGACGGATAAGTGCTTAATAGAACCATATGAACAAGAGAGTTTGTATGTTTTTCTGTATAAAATTATTTCTCTTATAATAACAATGATATTAATTGGATTTTTATTGTGTTTTAATAACATTAGAGGACATATTATGAATCTCAAATTAAGAAATATAGTATAAATATATATTTTTTTTAATATTTAAGTATAAAAATGGAAGAATCCCCTCAAGAAAAATCCTTCAAAACAATAGCTATGGAAGGATTATTGAGCTGTAGTCTTGTCTTTTCTCCCACTGAGGTACGTAAAGTAATCTTCAAAAGACGAAAATGTAGATCAGGTTGAGGTGGAAAGACTAGTAATATCGTCTGGTGGAAGCAAGAATAACGTACAAAAGGAGTGACTTTTTAGCGGCGAGGTTTAAAGAGGGTATTGAAGGGCCTTATCTTTACGGTAATCCATGTTAAAGGTGGCATAGGATTGGCCCATTGTGGCGGGATGTGATTTAAAGATTACCTATATTTAGACAACTTGGTAGGCTCGTCTTCCTCGTGTGGTGAGAGGAGAGAGCTACTGCGCTCTTGTGATTTCCTGTTCCGTTAGAGAGAGAGAGAGAGAGAGAGGTTGTGATAAGATTTACATGTAATTTTTTGTACTGGATCATCGAATTGCACACATGTGGTTGCTGTATTTCTGTCTTCTGTGTCGTTAACCTGTCCTGCGGTTCCTCTCTCTCCTTTCAGTTTCCCAGTTGAGTGTACGTTAATGAGGCTAAGGTGGTTGGATATTGAAGGGATTTTTTTTTTCTTTCTCTGGCTGTGGTTTGTGTTGAAACTCGTAGGTTGGATGTATTACTGTGTTGCATGTCATTAACTTCTGTATTTGTGAGTTTGGGGTTCCATGATTTTCAGGTGTTTATTGTACGGTCAGGTTAAATTGGATGTAGAATGGATGACGTTATTTGGTATTGTTGTTCGTATTGTTGTTGTTATTATTATTATTATTATTACTATTGTTATTATTGTTGTTGTTATGATGGTGATAATGATAATAATAATGTTGACGATGACGACCAGTACGATGATGATGATATTGGTGACATTTTTTTTAATACGTTACATGGTAGCAGCTAAAACTGCTGACGCCGCTTGTGTGTTCCTATCCACTCGTTTCCTGCAGTTGGTCAGCCAGTCGTGATTTCTTGTTAGATTATTATAAGATCACGTTAAAGAGTAGCTTATAGTGGAAGGATGGTCAGTGTGTGTGTGTGTGTGTGTGTGTGTGTGTGTGTGTGTGTGTGTGTGTGTGTGTGTGTGTGTGTTTTCTTTCCCTTGTCTTTGTTTTGTCATCGTACCTACCTTACCAATGTACCACTGCGTTTTGTATGTCATTTACCTCTCCGTACCTGCAGTTGCTCCCCCCTGCCTGTTTTCCAATGGGAGCAGTGAGGTACGGGTTAAAGAGAACACTGAGAGGATTATATCAGCGCCACGACTGGTACTAAAGCCCTCAGTGCTGTTGTTCCATTGCTTACCTTTGTGTTATGGTTTGACGGTATTTTCCTCTCATTTATTTAGTTTCTGTTGTTATATTGCGTCTTGGCTGGTGACGTTATGAGTAAGAAGCTGGTGAGAAGGTGTATATGATTTTGTGTCCAGTTCCTGTATTCTTGTTGGTTGAGGAAACTCCCTAACATATTTTCCTACTTGATTTATTTTGTTTATTTCACGTTACTGCCCTCTTCTATGTTCATAAGTCAGTATCGCCGTACCCTGCATAAATAACGTACAAAAGGATGTTAACCGGCCATATCACATACTGAAATTGTGAGGATACGTTATAACAGTTTCTCCTGAAGTTGTTACATCCTCATAATGAGCACTTTCATAATGGATAGATTGATGGATAAATGAATGGATATGGAGATACATACTAAGAAATAGGTAGATAGAAAGACAAGATAGATATAGATAGACAGGATGGATGATTGGACAGATAGACGGATACGAGTACAGAAAGATATAAAGCTAATCGATTCTTATTCAGGATCAGTGGTACTAAAATTCCTGTGACTAAACTATATATTTTATAGTGTCATTTACCTCCCATTTCCTGCAGGCGCCTAATTTTCCCTCTTCTGCAGTTGGAGGTAGTGAGATGATGATGATGATACTGAGAGAGAGAGAGAGAGAGAGATTTATGTATATTGGTTTTATTGAAGGGTTGAGTTGTGCAGCATCATAGTGGAGATGGACTGGAGAGTGCTTGGTGGGGGAGGGAGGTGGAGAGGAGAGATGTTGTTGGGGAGGGGAGGAGGTTAAGCTGCTTACCTCCCTCCCTGTTGCCTCTCTCCCTCCGTCTTATCTTCCTTCCTTGCTTCCTTCCTTGCTTCCTTCCTTCCTTCCTTCCTTCCATGTTGCCTCCTTTCCAGCAGCCTATCTTCCTTCCTCCTCCATTCCTCTCCCCACATATTGTCATCCATCCTTCCTTCCTTTCCTGAGCATTCCTTCCTTCCTTCTTTCCTTCCTTCCTTCCTTCCTTTCTTCCCCTCATATTGCCTCCTTTCCTTCATCCTATCTTCCTCCCTTCATCCTCTCCCCACATATTGTCTTCCACCCTTCCTTCTTTTCCTCTTCATTCCTTCCTGCCTTCCCTCCATCCTTCCTACACATATCCATTTCTTTTTTAACACATCACGACACAGAAATCATGACAGAAAAAGAGAGAGGAAACTGGTAACTATTTTCTCTCGTCTGTGTTTTTCTTGTGACCCCTGGCTCTGTTTTTGGGTCACTTGCTATTTTCTTTACCTTACTTGAGAGAGAGAGAGAGAGAGAGAGAGAGAGAGAGAGAGAGAGAGAGAGAGAGAGAGAGAGAACGAATCTTGGAAACACACACACACAAACGCGCTTGCACACACACACACACACACACACACACACACACACACACACACACACACACACACACACACACACACACACACACACACACACACACACACACACACATGCGCACGCGCGTTCTTTTTATATGCTGGTCTCAATCCATCTGTATTTTCAATTTGGGCTTGTATTTATATGTAGTATTATTAATGGTACTGTACCCAAATCTCTCTCTCTCTCTCTCTCTCTCGCTGGTTTTGTGGTGGCAGCAGAATATACCAAAAGAGAGGAGTGTTGGATTGCTTTATTGTTCCCGGCACGCTCCTTAGAGAGAGAGAGAGAGAGAGAGAGAGAGAGAGAGAGATTAGAAATAACTGGTATGTTCGTTCGCCTTTGTTTATCTTGTGTCTCGTCGCGCTTTTTTTTGGATCTCCTGGTTATTTTCTTTCCCCTCCTTGTGTGGGGGAGAGAGAGAGAGAGAGAGAGAGAATAAAAGACGCTGAATAGAGATCTTTGCTAAATTGATATGCAGATAGATAGATAAATAGATAGATGGATGGATAAATATGTAGTAAGTATTTATGTAAGTAGATAGCGGGTAGAGTAGGAAAGGAGGGAGGGAGTGTGGGTGAGGACTAGGAAAAAGAGGGAGGAAGAGAGTAATGAGAGGAAGAGAAATGGAGGAGAGGGAGAGAGCGAGATTGACGAGGAATAAATGGATGAACTGAATAAGGTGGTGTGGAGGAGGTGATGAGAGGGAAACGGTGAGTTGGGGAGTGGAAGTGAGGGAGGGAGGAGAGGTGAGGGGAGTAGGGAAGGGGAATTGGAGGCAGGGAGGAGAGGGGAAGAGGAAGAGGTAGGAGATGGAGAGAGATAAGTGAGGAGAGAAGGGAAAGGTAAAGAATATAAGGCTCATGAACATAGTATTTTTGATGGGTCCTGAACGACATAGCTAACCCGTAATTATAGAAGTAAAATACCGTTAGCCAAGTTAAATAAATGTGTGTGTGTGTGTGTGTGTGTGTGTGTGTTTGCACGCACCTGGCTCCCGAGCCTCACGGTCCACTGCTAAATTGGTGACGTCAATTGGTGAGAGGAAATCATTAAAGGGACTCTGCCTGGCCTCTCTCTGTCCCTACCGGTACCTCTTGCAAGCATCCGCCAACACAGTCACCCTGTGTTGCCCTTCACATGGACTTACTCTTCCTACTTACTCATCTGCCCACTTGTCTGTCTGCTTACGAAAATCCGCCTACTTGGTTACTTACCTAACTTTCAACCGACTCACGTACACCTAGCCCACCTGCTTACCTACCTGCCAGTTTTCCTACCCACTTGTTAACCTACTCTCTACCTTACTCACATTCATACCCGGTACATTCGCCTACTTGCTTACCTACCCTTCCTAACAACTTACCTACACACTTACACCATGCCAGTCTTCTTAGTCACTTGCTCCTTTGCCTACCCTCTTACCTACACCCACTTACTGACCTATACGTAGCTCACCCAGGCTATCTCCCTTCCCAGTCACCTTCGTCCACCTACTTGCACACCTACCCACTGACCTATTGTACAGTACATCCGTGTACATCCTTACCTGTCCACTCATACTGCTGCCCACCACACTTACCTACTCACCTATATACACCTGCTTTGTACGTGTCCATTTAGCTTACTGGTACCTGACTCCATAGCTACCCACGCACCTGCACCTTCTTAATTACCCACCTAGCTTACCTGACGGCGGTAGCTTTTCACGTAGTACCGTCCAAAGTTAATACGGTATGTCATGAGGAGCTGATAAAACACGTGCACCTTTTATGCCTATCTTCACTGCTGTTTTTAGGGTTGTGACTGATGATACAACATACAGGTGTAGATAGAAGACCACTGTGTCACTTGTAATTTGTATATGCCATACTTTTATGCTGTATGCTCATGGGATTTGCAATTGAAACATAATGTATAGGGAATGGTAAGATGTCATAGTCCATGTAGCATCTATATATATTAACGCTTGCGGAGTGATGCATTTATCTCAAATGCTTATAGGTTTACTGTGAAGCTGTAGAGTTTTTAACTGACATAAGATTAGTTTGGCTATTTCGTTACGTAAGTTAAATACACCTGCATATTTTTGTATGTATAATTTCAGTGTTAGGTTGTGATTGGCCGTATAACACAGAGAATGCATAGTATATAATGCCTAGCTTATAGCCTATATACATTTCCAGTGTGTATACCCGAGTCTCCAGTGCTAGTTTAAGACAGTGGCTGACGGGAAAACATAGAGTGCTAGTATGTCATGCGTAGCTTATATACACCTGCATGACCTTTACCCAACTAGTAGGATCGGAAGCTAAAGTTGCCCTGCCCATCCCACTCACTCACATACACACACACACATGCTTCACACAGTCACTCGGGCACGTAGACACCACGGAAAGTATGGGAAAAGTAAGTGTTATTTTATTGGTGGTGTTGATGATGTGGAAGGACTGAGAGGGTGTGTGAAAATTGTGGTTGATGTTAGATTTAGCTGCTGTTTAGTCTAGGTTAGGTTGATGTTAATGTTGATTTAGGCTGTTAGGTTAGGTTTGGATAGGTTTATGATGTTGATGCTAACTGAAGGCCGAGAAGAGGTGTGGAAATTGATGTTGCTTTGATGTTGTTAGTGTTGGTTAAAGCAGTCAGAGAGGCACGTGGGTAGCGCTGGAAAATATATGGGAAAATTACTCATGTTTCAATTGTTTTGGTGGTATTGGTTGTTTTTAAGGCAGACATAGAGACGAGAAGCTGGCGATTAGATTACAGGTGGATTGGTAGTAATAAGAGAGAGACTGTGAAGAGGTGAATACAGGTAGATGGGTAGATAGATTGGCCGGTCATTATTAGACAGACGAAGGGTAAATAAGAGAGGTGGATGAGTAGACAGAATGGCCGATCATTTTGAGACAGACGAAGGGAAGATGAGAACGGTAGATGCTTTGGCAGAATGTTTACTAACTGATAAGAGACAGAGACGAAGGATAGATGGATAGGTAGACTGATTGCTAATTTATAAGAGATAAGAGACGACCGGTAAATAATATAGGTAGATGAAGATAACCACCAATGAGCGATAGATAAAGATAGTGAGTAGATGAATACAGTGGAGGTAGATTAGGAGGGAATGGCCACTCAATAAAAGAGAGACAGACGAAGGTGAAGATGTAGGTGCTCACTAATCAGAGACGTAGGAACTAAAGGTAAGTGAATAGGAAGATAGCTAATTATAGAACAAGAAATGATTAACAAGTGAATAGGCCCACAGGTAGATTGATTGGTAGAGTGGTTGTTAATCAGAGGGAGAAATCCTATTAGTAGATGCACACAGGTAGATGGATTGGCTGAGAGCTGTTAATCAGAGGGAGAAAAAATATTAGTAGATACAGGTAGATTAATAGGTAGATGACCATTGACTTCTGAGGCGAAGGGAATATGAGCACCACTTCAGCCCCAGGACCTAAGTTATATTTCATTCTGGAGAACTTTGGATGATTCTAGTTACATATTCTTATTTATTTATTTATTTTTATTTATTGTATATATATTTTTGTTTTGTTTATTTATTCTTTATCACAACGAAATAATGTTTACTCTAAGGCAGTCTTTTTCCAGCTCTGGGCATTGTTCGTTCCAGACCCCGGCAGTCCTCAAACGCGCAACAGATATCGCCACACCATCATATATCACCATTTAGGCACTATTACCCACCGTCCATACTATATACATGCAGGAGGTAACGCATTCAGGATAGATGTATTGATATTAGCTGGGGTGTTTGAATGACTTGACTGGTCTTAGATGTTAAGTATGTTTTAACGAAATTGATATATCGTTACCTAGACTGTTTTCCCTCCCAGCTTAATATCGTTTTCGCATCCAGCAGCCAGTTACTTGATTACCGGGCTAACGTTTGTGTATTCCTAAGTGAAGGGGTGATGTTTGTGATTAAGCGGTTCATCCCCAGCACGTCTTTTATATTTTACGTTTGCCACAGCCAGACGCTTGTATTGAAATTAAGAGAGAATTTTTAAAGTAGAGAGGATCATATTGTTTCATTAATCCTTTTGGTAATAGTGGCCCCCCCTAAGCTTATTAAAATGGTCTGGAGGTAGCAAGAATAAATCACTTGTCATCATACTGAAGCGATTAATGAGGGAAACGACTTGACCCCTGAATGTATTAAACGTCCACTCAATCACCCCCTCCCCACTCATTCACCTCCCCCTTTTTCATTCATCCCTCCGCCCTTCCCATTCATCTCCCCGACCCCTCTATCATCACTCATTTCCGCCTTCCGCACCCCGTCTTTCACCACCCTGCCCCTTCATTACCTTCCCTTTCCTTCCACACTCCATCCTCTCTTCCACTCGCCTCTTTCCGCTCTCAATTTGTTCCTTTTTCCGTCCCTCTCTTGTTTTCATCTTCATTAACATTAAGGGGTTGAGATCAGACATGTAAGTTTCCCATAAAAGCTAGCTAAGTGTTTCATATGAAAGGCTGAGTACGGGGTATGACCATAATAGCTATACCAAATGACCATACCAGTACCAACTTATAAGAACTCACTCCAAGGGGCATATTTACACATGGGTAATGGATACTATCTGTCTGTCTATTGCCAGACACCATAATCCCGTAAGGGGTGGCCACTTGACTTTGAGTTATTTGTTTTTACAGGGAGGGGCACTAACCCTCCACCGATCCACTTGTTGACACGCAGGGAGCACGTATGGTTTGGTTATATGGTTACCACCCAGCGTTGTAAATGGTTTCTTGGCTTACAGGAAACCATTTGGCTTGCCACTCAATGTAAAGCTACTTGTAAAGGAAAGAAAAGCAATACGAAGTGACACGAAGGATGGGAGAAATAGGAAGAGAGGAGGACAGGCACAGAAAAAGAATGATAAAGGCTAAGGAAGAAGTAGGCAGCACTACAGCAAGTGAGTGGATGATGGTCGCCACCACCTACACCGGTAGTTTTGACACCTACATGACAGAGTGAGATAAAACAGAGCATTTACAATAACATATTTAACTAGACTTCATTTTTTGTCACCTAATACCCTAATATCTGATTTCACCAAACCAAACCTAACCTAACCTAATCTCATCTGACTTCACCTAACGTAAAATAACCTAACCTAACTGAACCCCATCTGACCACGTAACTTAACCTCCCCCTAACATACCGCCCTGCCCCAAACTTCCCTCGTCCGTGGCGTAGGTGATGGTGGTGTGTGGTGTGGTATTCTTAGAGGTGTTCGTGCCATGGGGGTGTTTGGGTCAGCCGCCACGGTCATCACGGGCTAACCTGCAATTTTTTTTTTTTTTTTTTTTTTTTTTTTTTTTTTTTTTTATAGAGGGGGGCGGCTTCATAGATCCGACCTTGTTTTTCTGCTGCTTCCCCCCCCCTCTCTCTCTCTCTCTCTCTCTCTCTCTCTCTCTCTCTCTCTCTCTCTCTCTCTCCACACCACTCTTCACTCATCCTACAGTCACTCTCCCACCTCCTGTTTATTTACTCTTAACTCACCTCCCGCTTATCTTTATCTCACCTGCTTCTTTCTCCACTCGCCCCTGTCATTTTCTCAGTAGACTGCTTTCTCGTCATTCATCATTTTTCTCCCTCATCCCTCATTTAATAGGCCACCCCACTCCTTATCCCTCCCTCATCTTTCTCTTTCCCCCCTTCTCTATTCATTTTCCTTCTCCACACTAATTTTTCTCTCTGTGTCACTTTTTCTCTCACTCACACACTCATTTCTTGCTCACTGCGGCCAACTTTCTCTCTCATTTTTCTTTGCCCATGTTCTCAAGCTGTTTTTCTCTGTATATCTTGTTTATGCTCGTATATACATTTTCTTCTGCCATTTATTATTACAGTCACTCACTCATTTCCTCACCGCTCCTCTCCCTCTTCCTCCCACCAACGTCCCTCTCACAACCCTCTCACGTTTTTATCTTCCTTTCACTACCCTTCGTTTCTCCCTCTCATTTTTCTCCCAGCACTTCTATTCCAAGTATCCCCATTACCATCTTCCCTTTCCCCTCCTCCATTCCTCCCCATGGACCCATACCACCTCGCCCTCCCCCATTTCGTTCCAAATATTCTCTTCCCTCAATTACCACTTACTACTTGCCGATGCCCCTTCCCATCCCCATTCATCCCTCTCACCTTCCTCCTCCCTTCTCCCAGCTTTCACAGCCTTCTCTCTAATACCTCCTCCCCCTTCCCCTCTCTCGTGTCATTACCCTCTCACACCTCACTTACCCCCATCAACACCTTCCTCAGTTTCCTCTCACCCTTCCCCTCTTCCTCCTTCTCCTACATCTCTCACTGCCCTACCCCATTCCCCCCTCCAATCACCACCTCTCCCTCCTTTGCTCCCCCTCTTACCCTTCCTCTCCCTTCCCCCTTCCCCTTCCCATCTCCCTTCCTCTCTCTTCCCCTCCCCCCTTCCTCCCTGCCCCATCCCCCTTCTCCCCCAACACCTGGCAGTAGGTGAGATAAGAGGAAGCGACCTGTCAGTAGTGATTACATTGGTGAGGAGGAAGGAGGGGCCACACTACACTCTGGGGATTGAGTAGATGGGAAGATAGATGGGTAGATGAGTAGAAAAAATAGTTACAGGCCTAGGTTTTGTTTGCTGTTTTAGGTAGGGAAGTTATTGGAGCTTTGGTATGGTAAGTTGGATGATAGATAGAAAGATGCAGTTATAGAAAAGTATTAGCATTGAAAGTAGATTAGTTGATGAATAGATGTGGCAGTAGATAGATACGTAGTTAGACAGATAGAAGGGTAAGTAGTTAGGTAGATAGATTGGGGGAAAGCGACCTGTCAGTGGTGATTACATTGAAGAGGAAGGAGAGGCCTCAGTACACTCTTGGGGATTGATGACCAAGTAGATGAGTAGATGGGTAGTTGAGTAGATAGAGTGATTAGTTGATAGATACTGTGGATAGCCTGTTAGAGTATTGTAGGTAGGGTTAAAGGATGGTTGTAGTACATTATGTAGATAAATAGATGGATAGATAGAGGGGTTGGTAGGTAAGTAGATAGGTAGTTAGGTAAGGGAAGTGATCCAGGTTCTTGTACATTAAGTAGAAAAATAAATGGGTAGATAGAGAGGTAGGTAGGTAAGTAGTGACCTAGGTTATAGTACTCTAGGTAGATAGTGTGATAGATGGAGTAGGTAGATAAGTAGGTAGGTAGGCAGGTAAGCAGAGAAAGTCACCTATCAGTAGTGATTAGGTGGGTGAGAAGAAGAGGTGCCCACACTACACTCAAGAAGATTGATTGAGGAGTTATAGGTAGTTCAGTAGATAAGTAGATAGGTAGACGAGTACATAGACTGGTAGGTAGATGGTAGATAGGGGAGTAGTTAGATAGGAGGGCCTCTTTGTGTGGTAGGTAGGTTGACTGGTAGGTAGAATAGGTTGATCGTTAGGTAGATGGTAAACAGATTGATAAGTAGGTTGATGATAGGTAGACAGGCGAGTTTGTAGAGCTTTAGTGTGTTAAGTAGGCTGGTAGATGAATAGATAGAAGGGCAAGTAGACAGCCTGCGAGGTGTGTAGCTTGGTAGATTAATAGATAGATAGATAGAAGGGTAAGTAGGCAGGCTGGTAGGTGGGTAGCATGGTAAATGAATAGATTGAGGGGTAAGTAGGAAGGCTGGTAGATAGGCTGGTAGGTTGGTAGGTAACTTGGTAGATGAATAGATAGAGGCAGGCTGGCAAGTAGGTTGGTAAGTGCCGTAGGTAGATTGGTGAAGTTATAAATAGAAGGGTAAGTAGGATGGCTGGTAGGTAGGTAGGTAGGTAGATAGGTAGACTGAAGGGAAGCGACCTGTCAATACTGATTAGGCTAAACAGGTGACATGGAGGTGAGGAGAGAGAGGACCCACGATACACTGTGGAGAAGAGAGCGAAAGGGAGAGGGAGAGGGGAGAGGAGGGTAGGTAGGAGTGGGAGAGGGGAGAGGAGGGTAGGTAGGAGTGGAAGAGGGGAGAGGAGGGTAGGTAGAAATGAAAGGATGAGAGAGAGAGAAAGAGAGAGAGGGAGGTACCCGTAGCTATGTGAGAAAGGGAGGGGAGTGTTGGAAGGGAAAAACGTGTTGATTATAGTGACGGTAAAGAAGGTGTGAAGGGACGGAGTGAGAGAGAGAGAGAGAGAGAGAAGCCTATGTGAGAGTGAGGGAAGAACAAAGGTAAGGTTGAGGCACAAAGAGCAATAGAAGAGAGGAGGGGTGTGGGAGGGAGAGGAGAAAGGAAAGAATAGAGGAGAGGAGAGGGGAGGGGAGAAGAGGGATGGTGAGGGGACGAGAGGGTAGTAGAGGAAGAGGAAGAGAGGAGAGTTGAAGAAAGGGGAGAAAGAGGAGAGAATTTGTTAGAGAGAGGAAGACAAGGAGAAAGAAGATAGAGGAAGGGGGAGGAGGAAGGAGAGGGGAAGAGAGAAAGACAAAGAGATGTACTGGTAGAGAGGAGAGGAGAGTGAGGAGGTGTACCAAGGAATGTTGAGACACGGAATGTAGACAAGGAAACCAGATGTTATAGTACTATTTCAAGAACTGAGGAGAAATGGTACTTATCAGTATCAGAATCACAATCATCATTTATTAATCTAGTCTCAGCCAGCATTCATTAAAGGGGGAAAAGACAATACAGAACAGGGAGAACGGTTATCAAAGAGCCCAGCAAAAATGGACTTCACTTCCATTCACTCATCATACCGTATTCATAGCGAAATTATAGCAAAATTACAAACGAGAAATACATAGCTACCAGTTACGTTAAGCCCACTCTTGATGTGCTCTCCTTTGGTCCAGTTGATTGACTAAAAGGGTTTTTGGGAGCGTCGGCGCAGTGAATTGGTGTTAGGTAGAGGTATAGAATAAAAAATACGTGTAACTGAAGGAAGTAAATATTCTAATTCACGACTGCTGAGTCATACAATGTAGTGGTGTAAGAGCAGCACCGTAGATATTTGTTGTGAGGTAAAATTGAGTCTGTGGATCATTGGTTAGCGCATCCATCTCAAACAGACGACTCCAAATTCGAATCCCTGTCCGTTCAGACTAATGGGCAAAGTTTGTTTTCTCCTTGTCCATGTTTGAGAATCTTGGTTTAAATTTTACTGTTGCCTGACGTGTATTATGGGAAAATTATGACTGACGTATTGATTCGAGGTTCACCCACATGTATTGGACTCGGCAGACCCAAATGAAGCCCTCTTCTTCATAATGGTGGCAGAGTAAGCCCTCTTCTTCATAATGGTGGCATAGTAAGCCCTCTTCTTCTTAATGGTGCTGAAATAAGCCCTCTTCATAATGGTGACGTAAACAGGTAACAATACGCAACAAACACACCGTACACACCTTCCTTCCCCCACTCAATACACGAGTCCCAGGTGTGGCTGTGGTTGTGTGACGGTCAGCGTACACACCTCATGCTCTGTCTTCTAAGATGGTGGGGACAGCTGGACACCACAGATATTTTGGGACCACTTCCTTGACTTAACAGATTAACCCTTTCACCACCATCACGTAATTTATATATAAGTGTAGTTTATTCACATTAACTTGGAGATATTTCGTCTTTTGGCATTCTTTTTTCATGTATTGTAGCTCACTAGCGGAAGAAGATTATATTTCAGCTCTGCGTCCTTTCCATAGCACTTCTTCGTGGCCAGCGTCATATTCTAGTGTTGATTTTTTGTCATACCAAAGCATGCAGGATGAAGAGACGGCAGTTGTATGCCTTGTTAAAGTGAACAGGGTATAGCGGGAATGATTCTGGATGATGATGGTGACGACGACGACGACGGCGACTACTACAACAACTACTACTACTACTACTACTACTGCTACTACTGCTACTACTACTGCTACTACTACTACTACTGCTACTACTATTACTATTATTATTATTATTATTATTATTATTATCATCGTTATTATTATTATTTTATTTTTTCGTTATTTACAAAGTTTCATCATGAAGGTTTGTGTACCGCATTGCTGGTAGGCTTGAGAGTGTTCGGTGGTATGTGCGGTGTTGCTGAATCAGGTCATGTTGTTGTAATAACTCTAGGTTCCGGTATTCAGATTATATATACTTCCATGTGTGTGTGTGTGTGTGTGTGTGTGTGTGTGTGTGTGTGTGTGTGTGTGTATAGAAAAGTGGACAGGGCAGCCATTTTGGTCCTGTTTCACTGTCATTTTGCAGTATGAATCCAAGGGTATTAGAGAGTGAATGAATAAATGGGGGTGTAGCCCATTGCACGTAGCACAAGTAATTATATACCTAATTCTCGTTTCCGGATCCATTAAGCCCCGAAACTGTTATGATGATGGAATATCCGGTACTCTTATCATGGTGGTGAAGATGACGATTTTCCCCCAGATTTATTTATTATTATTATTATTATAATTTTTTTTTTTTAGGAGTTATGGACCCTGTAGATTTTTTTTTTTATCTTGGCTCTGGTAACATAATAGTGATGGACTTTGTAGTTATTCAGATTTCTGTAAGTAGTGGTGTGGATGTGGGTGCAAAACGTGTGGAGTTGGCGAGAGTGATATATTGGAGGGCTGGAGTGTGGAGGTATGCCATGCTGAGGCAGCGGTATGCGACAGATATGTTTAGAGAGAGAGAGAGAGAGGTATGGGATTTGATTGAAGGGAGGGGACATTGACGATGTAAGGGGGAGGGGGAGTGGGGACAGAGGGAGGGGAGAGGAATACACGCTTCACGGTAGGGGGACAGGAATGAGAGAAGTGATGGAAGGTCGGGTGTGGGAGCAGGGAAGGGAGGAGAAGAGGGCAAGGGGGAGGCTGGGGAGGGAAGGTAGTGTGGGGCTGTGGAGAGAAGACGACGATGCACTTCACGGTAAGATACGATGATAGTGGTGCAGGCAGTATATAGCCCAGTTGATGTATGATGAAGTGGTGTTGAATAGAGGGAAGTTTGGTGGCTGTAGGTTGGTGAGGGAGGGTGAGTGATGATGGGGAAGGGAAGTGTATGGTGCTGTTCAGTAGCAAGCCTGTGGAGCAAGGAGTTGTGAAGTGATGATAAAGGGGTGGTAAAGTGATGTAGCCTATCCATTCTCCATTTTTACTTTGCCTAAAATGCAGTGTCTCTGTCTCAGTGCTGAGCTGTAGGAAAATATTAGCACTACAACTAAACGCTAGTCACGAAAAAGTTGTGGAAAGGATGCAGTGCCGTAGTACCGGGTGTTGTGTTGTTATGGAGACGAGCCTTGGGAAATAATCAGTAAAATATCTGCATCAAGTTAAAAATATGGAGTAAGTAGCCTGTAGGGACATCATGGTGAAAAAACTAATGAGAATATGGCTAATCAGGAAGTAACATCCTCAGTGCGATGACGTTTCTTTGCGTTTTCCTCCTCTCCCTCCTCCTCCTCTTGTTGTTGGTTCTGAAATGGCCAGACGATTTTATTTAGCTTATTTGAAAACTCTTATAGTGAAGGTGTTGGGCACAAGTTTCACCAACCTCTTCAGTACTGTTGATAATATGATGGAAATGAATAAGACGTCATCAGGTTAAAGAGTTAATTTGCCGCCAACAGCAGCATTAAAAGTAATCTACGGGACTAGAGACAGACAAAGGCAATGGGGGAATGAAAGAAAGAGTGAAAACGAGGTGGTGAGGAGTGGAAGATGAGTACTTGAGGGAGGGGAGCTTTGAGTGGTGAGAGTACCGGTGTTTGAGGTGACTGTGGTGTCCAGGAAGTGGGAGGAGGGGTTATCAGGGTGAGTAGTAATGGGAAGGGGAATGAGCCAAGCCTGAATAGATGAGAAGGGGAGGAGAGGAGAGAGGGAAAGGGGAGAAAAGAGAGGGGATGGAGGGAGAGGAAAGGAGGGAGTTTTTAGAGGGGAAATAGGGATTAGAGGGAAGGGAGAGTGAAAGAGGGAGAGGCGGAGAGAGACGAAATTGACAGGGACGAGGAAGGAGCGGGGGTGAACGGTAGATGGAAGAGGGAAAGGGAGGGGAAAACAGTTGGCAAGTGAAGGAGAGATGATGGAAAGATAGAGGGAGACAAGAAGTGGAGGGGAGAGGAAGATAGAAAGAAAGGGAGAGGGAGGGGAGATGGGAACTTAGGAGAGGGGAGGGAGAGTTGGATTTTGAGTTTGAGGGGAGGGGGGGGAAGAGTGGGAGTCTGGTAATGGGGAAATAAAAGGAGAGGGGAGGGAGTGTAAGAAGTTGAGGGGAAAGGAGGAAGAGATATGGGGAGGAGGGAGGGGAAGGAAGAGATGTGGGGAGAAGGAAGGGGAAGGAAGAAACTGGAGGAGAGAGGAGGGGAGGGGAAATAGAAGGAGAGTTAGAAGGTGCAGGGAAGGGAGGGGGAGGTGAGGGGAAGGTAGAGGGTGAGGGCGAAGCTTTCAGCCTTGTTTGTTTATGTGTGTGAGCGTAGGGGCCTGCGTTCTGTTACAACCTCACCACTGCCACCACCTCTGCCAACCGTATTTTTGACACCACCTTTAGTAATTACCACCATTTCTGCCAGCAACTCTAGCTACTAATAACATTTCTGTCATCACTACCAGCAACTATTACCGACATTTTTGACACTACCTCTGCCATCACTTCGTAATTACCACCAACATTTCTACCACCACCTCAGCCAGTTACCAACATACTGTACCACCACTGCCGCTAGCTACTGCCATTATTTCGCATTTCCACCACTAACACCGTTTGTCACCAATACCCTCCTCCTCCTCCTGTTACTACTACTACTACTACAACTACTACTACCACCACCACCACCACCACCACCACTACTACGGTAGTACTACGTACGACTACTACTAGTACTACTACAACAATATCATAACTACTACTACCTGCTAACATCATTTCTGCCACCACTTGTGGGCTCTCACCACCACCAGCATCATCATTTATCTCACCACTACTTTCATCACCATTCTTCTTGTTAACACTGCTATCTTCATTACCACCTCTTGCCACCATTTCCTTCACTGTTACTCCCACCACCACCACCACTCTTTAGATTTCTATCGTTTTTGTCAACACCGCTATCACCTTCATCTCTGTCACCACTACCACTGGATGCAACCACCATTTCTATCACCATGACTCTTAACACCGCCATTTCCATTACCGCCGCCGCCATATCTGTCACCATTACTCCAATCAGCACCATTCCTGTCACCCCAACTTCCATTACCATAATTTTTGTCCAGCACATTACTAGCATTTTCTAGAAATAATTAGTGGAATCTGACTGCCCTTTTAATTACAGATGATGCAGTGTTGATATGAATTTAAGAGCAAAATTTACAGAGTTTGGTAAAGAAATTTGGTAATGTATGTGAAAGATGCTGCTAATTTAAAAGTGAATGGAACAAAGAGCAAAGTGATGTTTTAAATTGACACAGAGACGATTTGTAAGTTGAGATCAAATCGTACAGCAGTTGAAAATGTGAGGATGTTCAAGTACAGTCTTTAGGCTAAGCAGTGTTGGGAATGAAGATGTTAATATGTTAAATGAAATAAAAGAAAAGTTCAACAAGGAAATAAAGTGCTAGGAGCGTTGAGAGCAGACACAAGACACAGGAATATAAGAGTGGCAGTAACTAAAAGATTGCCATGTTCTTATCTCCACATAAATCGAGGGAAGGATTGAAACAAGTGGCTTCAAAAGTGCCTGTGGAATGACGTGAAGAGTTGGATGGGCAAATGAAAGAATTCATGAAGAGTGAAGTTAATGTGGGAAAAAGGAACTCGTGAAGTGGTTCGGCCGTGTAGAATGAATGGCGAATGTGAGATTGGCAAGGAAGGTGTATCGTATGAGAGTGAGAAGGTGGATCCAGAGCCAGAATGTCGGCGGTGAACACTCAGTCTTAATGGTAATAGAGTTTAGTGAGAAGGGTGTGAGGGTAGGACAGGGGGCCGAGAATATTAGGTTTGGGAGGGCAGGACCGGGACAAAAGGAGCCCCGTTCTCGTGGGATTAGGGAGTTCCCTGACGCTCCTTACCAGAGTGATTGATTTTACGTGTTGTTTCCTAAGCCATTTACTACCCAGAGGTGTCTCCTAACCTGAAGAAAATCGGTCGGTAATTGCAAGAATAAACTTAAAAACACGTCAGCAAACTTGGGTGGTTGATAGAGTCTAAACATTACCTGACACCTGGTAGAGATCTCCCCGGAACTGGATAATGTCGGCCGATAACAAGAATAAACAAATAAAAATAAATTAGTCGTGGCTGAGAGGATAGTCTCCTCAGTATGATGGTTTCGTATTTTAACCACAATTAGGGGATGGTATTATTGTTATTAGCTATTATTATTATCATTATTATTATTATTACCGTATTATGATTATTATTATTATTATTATTACCGTATTATGATTATTATTATTATTATTATTCCCGTTATTATTATTGTTGTTATTATTATTATTGTTATTATTATTATTATTATTATTATTATTATTATTATTATTTATTTATTTATTATTAGTATTAGTATTGACCTTTCCAGTACGATGCCATCTTTTATTTTATTTTTCATGCAACCAGACAGTTCCATGTAGCTTAGGAACAACATCTTGCACACCACAGAAGGGGCTAAGGGCTGCTGAAACAGGGACCAAAGCAGAGAACCAAAACTGAGGACCTGGTCTGCCTTGTGAGTGGTTGGAATATTGAGTTATATGTAAGGCAGGAAGGGTGAAATGGGAAGGAAGGGTGAGCTAAGAGAGAGAGAGAGAGAGAAGGAAGAAGTATAAGGGAGAGTAGAAGACGGCATGAACAGAAAAGAATTGTAATAAGCGTCAAATTAATAGAAAGGAAACAATAAAATATGGGCTATTGATATTTATACTAAGGATTGTGTTTATATATTTGTTTACATGTTTATACTGATGTTAAGATGTATTATTAATTATGTATATCTTATTTTACAGGTAAGGGTGACAGCTGGTGCCTGCAGATCAACAAAAAGGTAAAGGGAGAGAGAGAGAGAGAGAGACAGAGAGAGAGAGAGAAGGTAAGAACAGGATGAAGAGGGAAGACATAAAGAGGATGCGAGACTGTGAGTGAAGATGATGATGGTATGGGGGGAGGTAGGCAGTGTAGGAGCTATGTGGAGTGTGTGTGGAGGTGCTGGTGACTGAAGGGGGGTGGGGATGAGGGTGGATTTGCAAGCATTGTAGCCGTAGAGGGAAGAACTGAGTGTGGAATGAAGAAGCGGACATGTAAAAAGGGAAGAGATAATAATTGAGTGAAAAGGAAGATTAAAAGGGAAAGTGAGAGGAGAAAGAAATCGGAGGCATAATTGGAAAACAGTAGAAGTAATAATAACAATATGAAGAAGAAGAAGCAGAAGAAAATAGACAATGCAATTGAAAAATGAAAATTGAGACGAAAGAAAGAAGAGGATTGGAGATTGGTGTTGGTAAAGGTGGTGAATGGGAAAGAGTGAGCAGGAAGTTTGAGGTTGGGGGGGTACTTGGAGGGACGAAACGAGTGAAAAATGATGGCGTAGAAACATTAGGAAGAGAAGAGGAGGAGTGAATAGAAGGCAGGGTATAAAGGAATGGTGTTCATGGGTGGAGGAGCGATGTGGGGGAGTGTGGAGGTGGGGGGGTTTGGGGAGGTTTGGGAGAGTGTCTGTTGGATGTGGAGGAGTCAGAGAGTGTGTGGGGAAGGGTGAATGAAGGGGAAATGAAAAATATTGGAGTGCGCAGGGGAGGGTGGATGTAGGGGGGGGGTAGGAGAATGTGTATGATAAGAGTGGATGTGGGGATTGATGTGGAATAATGTTGTTTGGCTTGAGAGGGAGTGTAGGTTGGGTGTGGGTGGGAATAGGTGAGTGTTTGGATTGTAGGTGGATGTAGGGGTCGGTGTGCAATAGTGTGCCTTGTGTATGTGGTGGGGGAGGGGGGAGTGGTGGTGTGTTAAAAGTGAAGCGTTGGTGTGTGTGTGTGTGTGTGTGTGTGTGTGTGTGTGTGTGTGTGTGTGTGTGTGTGTGTGTGTGTGGCGACGCTGGGGGACGAACGAGTGGAGGCGGAAATTACTGAGTTGATTGTGGGCATTGTGAGGTGGTGTGGGCCGTGTAATGGCTGTGGGAGGGAGGTGAGGTGTGCTGTTTTGTTATGCGGCACCTCGCAGCTCTCGCGTCCTCACATCTCTCCTCTCCTCTCCTTACCTCACCTTAGTTCCCTTCCCACCTCTCCTCACCTTAGCTCCCTTCCCACGCCTCCTCTCCTCACCTTACCTTAGTTCCCTTCCCACCTCTCCTCTCCTTCCTTCTCGGCTTCTCCTCACCTCACCTCTCTTATACCTCTACCTCGCTCTCGCACATCTCACGGAAACACTGTTACCTAACCTCACGTAAAACCATACCGGTACTGTATTTATCCCAGAATCTAACCTTCCCTCACCATTCCTCTCCTATCCTTACACCTCACCTTATCTTTTCTCACTTTACGTCTCGCCTCTCCTCTCCTGACTCTAGCCTCTCCTCACCACACCTTTCCTCACTCTGCATCATCACTCGCCACCTTCCCTAACACCTCCCCAAGCCACGGTACTGTAGTATAGGCCTAGGCCTTCCTGGTACCGGGTGCCAGTACGCATTTTTATTCAGCCCTCCTTTTCTCACACCTCTCACCTTACCGTACACTTCTCCTCGCACTTTATCTCACTTCACCTTATGTTTCCTTACCCTAACTTACCTCACCTTATCGTATCTTATTTTGAATTACTATTACCTTACCTTCGTACATTAGTCCTGACCTTACCTTACCTCACCTGACCTCACCTTATCGTTACTTATCTTAAATTACTTTACCTTACCATTCCTCAGCCTTAGCCATAACCTTAATCTTAACCTCAAATGTAACCGTAACCTTACTTTACCGTACCGTACCATACTATATCATACCTTAACTTACCTTGCCTAATATTAACCTTACCTTTCCTTATTTTAACAAACTTTACCTTGCCCTACCAAACTTTAGCCTTACCTTTCCTTACCTTACCTTTCCTAACCCTATCTAATCTTACCTTACATAACTTTATCATACCTGACCTGACCTGACCTGACCTGACCTAACCTAACGTAACCTAACCTAACCTAACTTTAGCCTTACCTTTCCATCCCTTAAATTTCCTTGCCTTACCTTACCTCACACCGATTCATAAATTTCCTTTTTTCTTCTCACACCTCGCCTTTCTCTCTCTTCTCTCCCCACATTTCATATCACACCTCACCACACCTCACCGCCTCGTTCCTCACACCCCACCACCCCAGCAAAATACACTACAAGCATTTTATATACCGTCTTTGTAAGCGTTCTTATTGTCGTCTGCATGAGAGGAGATGAAAGACGCGCAGTGTGACCATTTTTCTGCTGGGTGACAATTTTTAGACACCTCTGGAAACGTTCAAATTGATGGGTGTATTGGTGTGTGAAACATAGTAAGTTATTTGGAAGTTAATGCAGCTGCTTTCTTATTGCAGTTTATACGCGTTGTACTGTAAGCCATCTTATTGTCGACTGTTTAAGGACGTGAAATACTCTAAAGCCTATTCATCCAGATTTTATGAATGCTATGTCTCAGTATTAGTCCACATGATGCACTCAGGACCGGCCTTTTCTTAGGAGGGAGTGTGATAGTCAGAATTTACCTTTCCTCTTAGCCTACTGTAGTGTACGAATCAGGTTTTTCTGTAGTTGGGTAGGGTAACGATATCAGAGGAAGAGAGAAGGAAGGAGGTGAAGAAGGTGCAAGGTGATGTCAGAGGAAGTACAGGAGGGAGAAGTAGCAAGGAGGTGAAGAAGGTGTAAGATGATGTCAGAGGAAGGACAGGAGGAAGAAGGAGCAAAGAGGTGAAGAAGGTACAAGATGACGTCAGAGGAAGGGCAGGAGAAAGACGCAAGGAGGCTAATAAGATGAAGGGTGATCTCAGAAGAAGGACAGGAAGAAGAAGAGAAACGATAATGGTGAGGCTGGAGAGGGAGTGGACGTTGCAGGGAGGGTGGGAAAGCAGTGGTGCGGTGGAAGAGAAAATCAGGAACGTGAGGAAGGACGGTGTAGTGAGGGTGGAGTTGTGTGGCGAGATGGAAGGATAATAGCATGGGATGGATGGATGGAAGAACAGACTGAGGTAGCGGGAGGGAAGAATGATAGAATGGGGTGAAAAGTAGGAGGGATGGACTGGGGTTGTTGGAGGGAAGAATAATAGTATGGGATGTAAGGTAGGAAGGACGGAGTGGGATGGTGAAAGGGAAGATTGTGTTATGGGGATGGGAAATGGGGGAGGAGGGAAAGAGTTGCTTGGTATGATGGGAGGAAGAGAAGGTACCAATATGGAAATAAAAAAGAATGGTGGTGTGATGGTGGGATTAGTGTTCTGTGCAGGTACCGTAGTAAGAAGGATGTATTGTGGATGGGATAGTGGTGGACGATAGTATGAAAATGAAGAAGGATATTTTTGTACAGTAGAAAAAAAACTGTTGTTGTGAATGCAGGAAAAGAATGCTGTTGTGGAATGTTTAGTATTTAATTGTCAGTCTGCAATATAGGTAAAGTAATATCCAGAAACAAAATCTGTCCCAACAAAGTGAGAAGACAGTTTGGGTTATATATTTACAGTTTTATTTAAGAAGAAGAAGAAGAAATTAACTGCTTCATTCCAGGCTTCGCTACCTACTTTCATCGTCTCTTACTTCACTCGAGGAAATACGATGGTTTGTGCATTGGCGGGAAAAATTAATAGGGAAGAAATCAGTAGCGTACCCCTCTCTCTTCCTCCACAGCACAATGCATGAATGATCTGCTGTGTGAATTCTGGCGGGCGGTGAGTGAGCGGAAGGGAAGTTTCGCTCGCTGCGGGTTTGCGTAACTTGATGCAGTGAAAGTGTGGTGATCACTGGCTTGATAGAGAGAGAGAGAGAGAGAGAGAGTTAGAACTGGGGAGAAATGAGATGATGTCATAGTAAGAGAGAAAAACGAGGTGAATAAGGTGATGTCACGTGGGGGAGGAGGAGGAAGAGGGGAATGGAAAAGTTGAAGATGGAGGAGTGAGAAGAGGAAGAGGGAAACGTAGGTGGCAATAATGAGGGAGGGAGGAATTGCTAGAGAGAGAGAGGGGGGGGGGATGCTTAAGGGATGACGATAACCAGTGATGACTCTTTCCTTGATTCTGCTGACCATATCGCCATAACTTCTCAGCGGTGTCTTATTTTACTCAGTTTTGTAATAATCTTAACTCAGCCCAGGGAATATTTGAGTTTAGTAGTTCCCATTATTTTTTATTTTTATTATTATTATTATTTTTTTTGAGAGGGAGAGAGAGAGAGATAGAGAGAGAGTTAAACCAAGATAAAGTGGACAAAATATAGAGTACTAGGGAGCCCGGTAAGTCCACGCGTACATGACGGCTTGACTGTCGAGGAAGTGTTATGGGACTCACGGGGGTCGTAAAGTTAGAGTCGGGGTGGTACACTATTACCTGGACCTTTAGCACAACAAGTAGGCGAGTGGATGGAGCCTGATAGATGTAAGGCAGTAGTGGAGGATGTGGTGTGTGGTGGGAGTCGTTGTGGTGGTGAGAACGGTGTAGTTTTGATGAGAGTGGTATGATCGTGTGTGGTTGTGGTGTGAGAATGGTATGCACAGTATGGTATGGTAGTGTGTGGTTGTGGTGGTAAAAGTGGGGTGGTAGTGTGTGGTTGTGGCGGCGTGGTAAACTTTGGTTGAAAGAGTAGTTGACTGATCAGAGTTTTATAAAGTGGTAGATTGAATGTTAATGTGGTGGTGGAATGTTTGGTTATGGTGGCGGGGTGGTAGGGTGTGGTAGGTTATGGTAGTGAGAGTAATCAGCCGGGTGACGTCTTCCTCATTTTATTGTAGTTAACGTCGGAATGTGTTATTTATAGTGGGGGATCAACTTATAGTGAATGAGTTATCGAAGGCTTTATCTAACACTGTAAGTTGTAAATCTCCCCAAAGCCGAATAAAATCGTCTGGAGAAAGAAAAATAAATGGCAAATGTGGTAGTTTTATGGCGTGGCTGAATGGTGTGTGGTGGTGTACCGTACCTTAGTTGTGTACCATATATGTGCCGTGTGTCGTTGCTCTTGTTGGAAGTTGTACCGTACCAGGAAGTGAAGCTGGCCATGTAATCACTTTCAGCTCCGTATCTTCGTCATCCTATCCCTTGACTAATCATTTTCAGCTCCTTATCTTAATCATCCTATCCCATGACGCCCCAATTAGTCCCTCGTGTACAGGTGTATAATGAGTTGGAGAGGCTGGGCGAATGTCGGTGTGGTATTAATGAGAGGGTGAGTGGAGATGGAGGTGATACACTGATGGTTACACGAGGGCCTGCTGTGTTGGGCTGGAGTTACGGGGCGGTTTAACAGTAGGGGTCGTGATTAAAAAATTGGATATGTATACCTGATAGTCCACATGCATGAACGTATATGGAGAGAGAGAAAGAGAGAGAGAGAGAGAGAGAGAGAGAGAGAGAAGACAAACTTGACCCTAGCACTTTACCACGCAGCCAGGTGTGTGTGTGTGTGTGTGTGTGTGTGTGTGTGTGTGTGTGTGTGTGTGTGTGTGTGTGTGTGTGTGTGTGTGCATATATGCGTGCGTTGACAGTTAAAACCCTTACACTCTTATGAAGTACCGAATAATGACCGTCCATAATCTTTATAATCAGTATCATAAATTGATAATAAGCCTCTTAACGTTTTTATCTTATCTCTAGTGGCTGATAATCCACTTCTGCCTCCTCCTCTTAACCCATTCATTATTATCAGTCCAGGTATTTTATTGTGGCCAGCAGTTGATGAGTTTATTGAGCTGGTGGCAGTTCTTAGCCTTTGAAAAAGTTAGGCCGAAGCATACACGGTATATATATTTCCTGTAGCTGTGTAGGCAAGCGTGTATCATTCATTATATATATAGTTCTTGTAAGCTGCATTTTGTATCATATATCTGGTAGGCATCGTAAAGTCTGTTGATACCTGGTACTTCTTGTTTAGCCGCCTTGTGTAACCTGTTCAGCATGGTTTCATACTTTTACCTTTAATCGAACTGATATAAGACAGTTTTGTTACTCTTGCAGTATAAGGGTTTTTCGGAGAGTCAGGATTAGAGCAAGAGGGTTACCAAGTGTTGAATAAATTTGTATGGTAGGAGCAAGTTTTAAATTAATGAAAGACGACATCGCACAGAAGGGGCTAATAGTGGGGTAGGGTGTAGGGTGCCCGCCTATCACTCAATGTAAATGACCTAATTAACACTTCAAGTCACTCCACCCTCCTGGTTACACCCCTTTGTTCCGCCAGGCGGGGTCTCGTGGGCTTATTTGTATATCTGTCCGTCTGCCTGCCTGTGTCTTTGTCTCTGTCTGTCTCTGTCTAGCTGTCTGTATTTTTACCTCATTGTTTTTGTATTACTGTCTGTCTGGGTCTGTTTATATATTTCTGGCTCATGGTCTTCTTTTGTATCTGTGTTTGTATTTTTGTTCGCCTTTTTGTATGTCTTTTGCTCTCTCTCTCTCTCTCTCTCTCTCTCTCTCTCTCTCTCTCTCTCTCTCTCTCTGACACACACACACACACACACACACACACACACACACACACACACACACACACACACACACACAAGGTATCTAGGTGAGGTTGATCACGAGAAGTTAAAATAAATGGAGGAAATTTGACCATAGTTACGATAATGTGTTACTGTGTGTTATTTTGACAGTTGGTTGAGAGATTTACTGTGAGTGTGTTATTCAGACAGTTTGAGTGTGTTGTGTGTGTGACTGAGAGTGCATGAATGTGAGTGTTGTTAGTGTGTTGTGTTGTGTGTGTGTGTGTGTGTGTGTGTGTGTGTGTGTGTGTGTGTGTGTTTGAGAATGTACGAGTGTGAATGTTGTTAATGTGTGTTATGGGAGTTATTTCAATTGTGTTAGTATATTAATAGAGTTGTGTTGCCTGTGTTGTTTTGTGCGTGAGGTAGTGTTTACTGAAGTCGACGTGGTGAAGAGTTGTGTTAAGGTATTGTGATTGTGGAATGAGGAAGTGTGTGTGTGTTTGGGAATGTTGTTGAGAGTGTGTTGTGAGTGCGTTGTGTTGAATGTATTAGCTTGTTGGGGATGTGTGTTGTTATTCAGTGTTTTTTGAGCTTGTATTTTAAGGGTGTTTGTAAGTGTTTTTTTATTCTGGTACCGACTGTAATCTGGTCTGAGAGGTGTTTAAATATACATGAGTTGCCTAGAGGGGGAGGTTGTGTGTGTGTGTGTGTGTGTGTGTGTGTGTGTGTGTGTGTGTGTTTGGTGATGCTGGTAGAGTGTGTGGTAAGGCGAAGCGTGGGTGAGTGTGTTTGTTGTTGTTAAGTGTTTGGCGGTTGTGGTGGAATATGCAGTGTGGTTGAGTGTGGTGGGTCGTGTGGATAAGTATCCGATGGTTGTTGTGAAGTGTATAGTGGTAGGGTAGGAAGAGTGTGGTGGTGTGGTCTGGGAGTGTGAACTGATTTGTGGTATGGTGGAATGCTTGATGTGGTTGAAGTTTGGAAGTTTGAGGTAGAATCTGAGGTGTGGTTGAGTGTGTGGCGTGTGAGGTATGATACTGTGTGATGTAGTGTGGTTTAGTGTGGTATGTGAAGTGTGTGGTGTGGCTAAATGTGGTGGTGTGTGTTGACTGTGAGGTTTGATGGTGTATGGTGTGATGTGGTTCATTGTGGTGTGGTAGAGCGTGGTGTGATGTGCTGTGGTTGACTTTGTGGCGTGATGTGGTGTGGCTAAGTGTGGTAAAGTCTGATGAGGTGTGGCAGTGGGTGCGGTGGTGACAGGGGGTTGTTGTTTATGGCCGTGTGGAGAGAGTGAGGACAATGGCTGATCACTCCCTCCCTCCCTCCCTCGCACCCTAACTTAACTCAAGGGTTGTCGAGTGTGGTGGAGTGTGTGGTGGCTGTGATAGACTGTGGTGGTGACTGGAGTTAGAGAGTGTGGTGTGGTGTGTTGTGTGGCAGTACAGTATTTTGTGTGGTTCAGTGTGATGTGGAGTGTGTGGTGTTGTGGAATTTAGTGGATGGAAGCACATACCTCACCGGACACGCTTACTTACTACATTCACCACATCCAACCACTACGACCACACCACACTCACCACATCCACTGCCCACTCATAACAAGCCAGTCTGTCACCTCCAGTCACACACCACACTCACCCTCCAAACCACACTCCCTCACATCACTTAGCTACCCCAACCACCAACACACACACCACACCACACCACACCCTGTCTCCACATCACCGCACCCTCCTCTCCCCGAACCCCATGAGTAGGCGCGGGGTGGGTGAGTTTCCGCCTGAGTGGGTCTGTTGCTGGGTCGCTTATATAACCAAATTTTAGCAGGGAGGGTGTTAGGCCGCCAGGAGGGGAGACTTATAAACGATCTTAACCATTTTGGAGATTAAATAGTTTTCGTAGAAGTGTTATAATTACCAGGAGTCATTTTTTTAGTGGTGTTTTCGTTCTAGAGTGGTAGGTGTATTGATGGAAATGGAAAATATGGACATAAAGATAAAACAAGCAATCTCATGTCCTCTATACCGTATTAAACTTAATCTTTGTGAATAAATTACTGGTTAAGGTCGTCACCCGTCTAGTCTCAAAGTCATTTATTTATTTATTTATTTATTTATTTATGGTGGTGATGATGACGGTAGTGGAAGATGGTGGTAATTGTGGTACAGTAGGTGGTGATGGTTGTGGAAGGTGGTGGGTATGTGGTAAATGGTGATGGTGGTGGGGAAGGTAACAGCCAATTTAACTGCTGACAAACGGCCAGGACATTTATATGATTATAATACCCTGGCTGCCACACCACACCACACCGTACTATACTATACTATATTATATTATACTATACTATACTGTACTATACTATACTGTATTATATTATACTATACTATACTGTACTATACTATACTAGCTAGGCTATATTATATTATACTACACCCCACCACACCATACCCCACCCCACCCCACCCCACCACACCACACCACACCACACCACACTACACCGTACTATACTATACTATACTATACTGTACTGTACTATACTATACTATACTATACTGTACTATACTATACTATACTATACTATACTATACTAGCTAGGCCATATTATATTATTCTACACCCCACCACACCACACCACACCATACCCCACCCCACCCCACCACACCACACCACACCACACCGTACTATACTATACTATATTATATTATACTATACTATACTGTACTATACTATACTGTACTATACTATACTATACTATACTATACTAGCTAGGCTATATTATATTATACTACACCCCACCCCACCACACCACACCACACCACACCATACCGTAACTTCAAACAACTTGAGGATGCACCCCGCCCATATTTAGTTGAAACTTATCTCAGTTAACTCCATAAGGACGACTTGAACGTATTAGGATTTTATCTGCCTGCTACCGGACACTTTTATTATGCTGGGATAAGAACCTCTCTCTTAACCCTTTGATTCCAAATTGCCAGCCTAGTATTTCATTACAGATATTATTAAACGATTATATTCTGTTCAGAGTCGAATATCCTAGCAAAAAGAAAAAAAATCGCCTAGGTATTGAAATTTTAATAGAGGTGTTTCCCTGATAACTATATTTTACTCCAACACCAGATGGTTTTATTCAAAGATAACCCACAGAAAGCAGAGGGTTAAAGGGTAAAAATTCAAGCCTACCTCTGACACACATGTTTTACTTATGCTGTGCTGTTCTGCGTATCCTGGTATATACGAACAGTGAAAGGCATGTGAAACGAGACGAGACGATGTAAGGCAGAAAAGCTTGAGGTATAGTGGGAAGATGGGAGGTGGGATATATCAGTCTGTCTACTCATCTGCCTATGTTGGATAGATAGATAATGGTGTAGAGAGTATCGTGGAGAGAGGAGTCGTTACTGATGAGGGACAGGAACGCCTCGAGGCCCATTTGTGTCGAGGTCGTCCCCCACAGCATTATCAATCTCTGTCTTTCGTATTGTCTCTCTGTTTGTGTGTCTGCCTGTATGCCTGTCTGTCTGTCTGTGTATCTGTAGATAGATAGATGGATAAATAGATAGATGTATAAATGGATCAATCAGCGGATGGAGTTGGGTAGACACGGCTAGAGTGCCTGGGGTGGTAATACAGATGATGGCTGTGTTTACTCAGTCCACTCTAACTCCACCTCCACTTCCACTGCACCTGGCGGCCGTGATGGACAGGCTGGATTGGACTTGCAGCTTTCACAATACACATGTTTTTTGTTTTGTTTTTCGCTAATTGTTTTTTCCTCAGACGGTGGTAGGAGTGGACTTTTTATTTTCATTTTTATTATGTAGTCGTGGGAGTGGTTGTGGAATTTTGTGAAATTTTATAATGAACGTGTGGGGTAGCATATAACTGTATAAGTAAAGTGAGGTGAAATGTGGGAAGGTGTGTGAGATGAGGTGAGATGGCATGAAGTGAAAAATGAGGTGAGGGTGTGCCAGGACAGGGAAGTTAGTTGAGGGTGATGGTAAGGGTGCGGGTGAGAATGAGGGTGAGGGTAAGGATGTGAGTGAGAGTGAGGATGAAGGTGAAAGCGAGAATTAGGTCTAGAATGAAGGCTGTGTTTGAGTGGGGGTTAGGGTGAGAGTGAGAGTGAAGGTGAGAGTGAGGGTGAGAGTAAGAGGTGGGACTGTGTGGGAGAGCAGCGTAGGACAGGAAGGTGAGAGGAAGAAGATGGGTAGCTAGAGGGACAACTTTTTGCTAGAGTATGGGTAAAATTATTCATGATGGCTGACATTGCCTGCTGCTCTACTTTGCTCCACCCTCTCTGTCTCTATCCTCTCTCTCTCTCTCTCTCTCTCTCTCTGTCTCTCTCATTGCATGCCTTTTCCTTCCATCTCTGTATTTCCCCACTTTTTTTAAACCTCTTCCAGCCTCTCGTCCTTAAAGGTCCCTCTCCCTCCCTTATCTCTCTCCCCCTTTCACCCCTCAATTGGTCTCCATCCTTGTTTATGTGATGTTTTTTGTGTATTTTGATCTTCCATATCCTCTTCCTTCCTCTCTTTTTATTACCGATATCCGTCCCCATCTCCATTGTGCCTCCCCTTCTTCCCCATCCCCCACTCCCTCTCTCTTCCCCCCTTCCTCTCCATTCTTCCCTCACCCTTATCTCCATCTCCATCCCGACCCTTTTTGTCTCTTTGGCTTTCCCCACCATTAAGTTCCCTTTTTGTTTTCCCTTCATTCCCTCCCTTCTTTCCCTCCCTTCTTTCCCTCCCATCTGTATCTCCCTCCTCCCCTAATTGCCTCTTCTGTTTGCCTGTTGATCTTTTCCTCCCCTCTCATTCTTTTTCTCCTTCTCTCCCCTCTGTTTAGATTCCCTCTCTCCTTATCCTCTCTGTCCTACTTTCCTTCTTGCCCCTCTCCACCCCTTCTCCCTGCCCTCTCTGTCATCCTTTCTCAGTTTTTACCCCGAACTATTCCCCTGGCTCAGTCGTATCCCCTTATTCACACCCTTAATATAACGTAAACCCCCCTTTGCTCTCTGTCTTCCCGTCTCATCCTTTCACACTCTATGCTCCCCCCATCCTGTCTTTTTCTCACCCTCTCCATTTACCTACCATCCCATCCATATCTCCTCTTCCATCCTCACTAGCAATCCCACTACCTCCCCTCCCCATCCATATCCCTTAGCCTCCTTCGCTGCGATCCCCGTGACCTCTTACCTCACTCATGTCCCCGATCTTCCCCTCTCGTAACCCCTCTTTCCCCCCCTCATCCATATTCTACTCCTACCCCTACCTCTCTACCCTCCTAATCCTACTGGCCCCCTCCCCCTTCTGTACCTCCTCCTTTCCCTCCACACTCCCTTTCTTCTCTCTAATTACCCCAGTCTCCCCCCTCCCCTCCCCGGGCCATCTGCACAACCCCCGCCCTGTGCAACCGTCATTATCCTGTTACCCCTGTTGATCTCAATAGTGGTTCTCCAGATAGAGGTGCTTGTTGTGTAGCGATGATGATGACGATGATGATGATGATGATGCTGTTAGTGGTGCTGGTTGTGATGGTGGTGCTAACTGATTGTGATGGATGATTGTGGTGATGGACGTAGGAGTTAGGTGTGGGTAATTGTGATGATGAAGTTAATGATATCGGTAGTTGTGGTGATGTTGAAGATGTTAGAGGTGACTGATGATAGTGATGATTGGTGGCCGTGGTTATAATGATGATGATGTCTGTTGGTGTGCAGATGGTGATGGTGGTGACTAGCAATGAATAAATTATCAATATGAGTTGGCAGGCGAGTATGCTAATCAAGGCAACTTAACTTGAACCACCACGCCCTAACTCATTACCATCACTGAAGCCTAATGAAGTGCAACACATTTCACTGGCCACGCTGTTGATTATTGTACATTTGTGCTTCCTCTTTCCTAGTGTCAAGATCCTACCTCACCCCATTCTTAGCTGGGAATTCGGGAAGGGATGATGATAATGATGTGTTTATAAATCGGTAACGTCTGCATATTTCTCTTTTTAGTCCATAGAGTCCCGGCCACATCTCGTCCGCTGCTCGCTTGCCGGAACGTCTCGTCACGCTCTCAGGCTTTCAGACGCGACTGCAACGTTAGTGTGGAAGGGAAAAACGTAAATAATTCCCTCTACAACTGAGCTGGCCACAGGGACGGGAAAAATGCTCCTGTAACCTAGATGGATTTTCGGGGAGTTGACTTTTTGAGAGTTATGTATTGATCTATCCGTTGCCTGACGCCGCATCATGTGAAGGGTTATCTTGACATAGGACCTCAGGACATTTCCCTCCATACTGAGTTAGCGACCCCTCTTCCCAAGACACACCACTCACCCTTAAATATGCTTGCTTGTGACAGATAATTACAGTATATGTAGCTGGGAGAATCCTTGACGGCTAAATGGTTGGTCCTTCCTTTTTATGGGTAGCTTCTAAAGGATTGCTGGGACACTGTACAGTTTTAACTCGCTGCTACCAGGTGATTTTATTTTCAAGGAAGCACCCTACCATTTAAGGATTAGCTAACAAATTCTGGTAAAATGAAGGGTTGGATAGAGAGGGTATGAGGGTGAGGGAGCGAGAGACAAAGGTGACATGAGTTTGAGGTACGGGTAGAAAGTGACATGAGGATGAGGGAGGGGAAGAGGGAAAATTATTCAAGTTGAAGGGTGGAGTAGAGCAAATGTGAGGGTGAGGGAGGAAGAGAAAGGTGGGGGTAGATATGACCTGAGGGGGAGGGGGGTAGGGTGTTAAGGGAGGTGTAGTTGACGTGAGGATAAGAGTGTTGGCCAACCTAACCTCTCTCCCCCATTGGTATTTGCATATGAAAGAAACCCACCCCAGCCTTTGAGTGGAGATCTGCATGACTTGACCACCGATGATCTGATTTCCACACCGTGATCGTAATTTTGATTTTGGTGCATCGAGGCATACGACGTGGAGCTTCATGATTTTCTTTTTCTTTTTACCCCCTTCACAATATCACGTTTATCGTTGCACTTTAATTTTCTCCACGTATAACACATCTTTGGTACTGGTAATATATTTTGCGTAGTTGATAAGCGGTTCAGGTCGGCGGTTCTTTCCCACGGTGAATAAAATCTCTGGGTGGTTTCATTAATAAGATATAGGAAATCGTCGTGAAGGTCATAATTCTCTTGTAGGCCATTTTATTTATACCGAGTTTATGGAAGCCGACATATTGTGCCCCATATTGTGCCCATACAACACAGAAACAGACTGGAAAGGAGAGATTGTAGGATGCCTTCTGAATTACAAGGGACGGCAGTTATCCTTATTGTTGAGTCGTTTGTGTGTGTGTGTGTGTGTGTGTGTGTGTGTGTGTGTGTGTGTGTGTGTGTGTGTGTGTGTGTGTAGTTGAAGGAATCATTGTGCTTACTGCTGCGTCAGAATGCTAAAAATGTCCACGTTCTTAAATGTCTTAAGGGTGTGTTTGAATGTGTGGAGAAGGCTTGGATGCCTTGGACATGCTTATGAGAGAGAGAGAGAGAGAGAGAGAGAGAGAGAGAGAGAGATGACAGTGATACATCCAGCACCACAGTGGTTAAGGCTGCCACATTTATTGATTTATTATATTCAGTTACTTTCACATTATTTTCATTGTGATTCTTTTGACTTCCAGTATTTATTATGTATGTATATATTTTTATCCATTATTTTCTACTTTTGTTTTAGTTGTTACTGTTGTTCTGCATATATATTTCCAACAGTTAATGTACAGTATTTCCATTACTCCTAGTTATATAATTATTTGTTTGTATATCCTACCTATAATTTTAATCATAGTGAGAGGAGCAGAAGACATCCTGGTAATTGCCTTGAAAAAATAATCCGTGTAATTAAGGAGGCTGTTAACTACGTGGAGCAAATGATGTGGTATTATGTTGTCAGGGAGTCATTAGTGGGTGTAGCTACTGAAGGTGATTGAGGAGACGATGTAATTGATGCCTGTATTGTGAATGATGACGGGGTTGGGTGGTGTGTGTGTGTGTGTGTGTGTGTGTGTGTGACAGAGAGAGAGAGAGAGAGAGAGAGAGAGAGAGAGAGAGAGAGAGAGAGAGAGAGAGAGAGATTGTACCATGTAAAACGGGCAAAAGACATACCTGTAGGACATAGAAAAGCACGAAAAGAAATACATATTAAGGGAAAGAAGTAGCATGATTGAAAAACTGGGATAATAAGACGTAAATAAAAATATGGAAACATGTAACACTAGAGAATACATTATAGTTGAGATAAAAGTAAGGGAAGAAGGAAAAATAATGGCGAGTCGGAAATGTAAGCATATTGATGAAAAATTAATGAAAAAACAACGAAGCCAAGTAAAGTAAATGGATCCAACAACGAAAAAATATATATAAATGTCAGAAAGTAAAGAATGAATAGTAAGACAAAAAAGTTAATTATATATGATTTTTTTTTTTTACTTGACGGAATAATGAAACAGGAAAAAAAACATAAACTAGACAGAAAAAGAGTAATCCGATAAAAAGAGTGGAAAAAATAATGAGTCTTAGCAAAAGGGATTATAAAGCGTACTGTTCCTGCTGCAGTGAAAGAAGACAGGTGGGGCATGGTTGAAGAAAGGTGGGGCATGGATGAGTTAGTGATATATCGCGCTTTGGGTATAATATATATGGCAGGTGGAGTGGCAGTTGTGGCAGGTTGGAGATGGAGTGAGAGGAGGAGGAGGAGGAGGGGGGCATGCTACCCTTACCAGATTAGGGGGAGATAAGTTGGTAAAATGAGAGAGAGAGAGAGAGAGAGAGAGAGGAGTGTTATTTATTTGTCGAGAAGTGCAAATATTTCCCAGAACATAAAATTATCATTCTGTTCTCTCAAGATATTTTTTCAAGGTGTTATGTACTTTTAAATATTTTCATGGTGATGTTTATATTATTATTATTATTTTTTTTTTTTATTGTCACAGCTCAAAAGGTTTTACTCACCGAATCATTTCAGACCTTATTAGTGAAGAGGTTAGAAACAATGTAGCTGCTTAGTGTGTGTGTGTGTGTGTGTGTGTGTGTGTGTGTGTGTGAGAGAGAGAGAGAGAGAGAGAGAGACATGTTTGTGTGTGTGCGTGGGTGTGAGCGTGCTTGTAGACTGACTGTAAGTGCATGCATCTGTTGTATGAGTGTGTGTGTACTAGTGTGTGCGTGTGTGCCAGAACGCTTATGTTTATAAGAGGAAGCGTGCAGGTTCGTGTGTTTGTGTATTATTCCTTGCGCGAACCTGATTGTGCGTTTGTTTGTGTATGCAAGAGCGTTTGCATGCGTGAGCGCTTGTGTTTGTTTTACTTGTGTGTGTGTGTGTGTGTGTGTGTGTGTGTGTGTGTGTGTGTGTGTGTGTGCTGAAAAGAAAAACACGTACATAAACAGTCTTCGCGTGTGTGTGTGTATGTGTGAGTGTATATGTTCACGTGTACAGTGTCTGTGTGTCCTAACAGTGTGCGTTCGTGCGTGCGTGCGAGTGCGTAGTGTCCTTGGATGACATTTACCAAGCCACTGCACTCGAGGAAGGGTGACTCCACGGCAACACCAACCACCCGTGAGCCCCCCCCCCTCTCCCTCTCTCTCTCTCTCTCTCTCTCTCTCTCTCTCTCTCTCATTTTTCTGTCACCTCTAACGCTTATGTCTTTTCTCTCCTCTCATACTTTTCCTTCACAACTTCCTTTCCCCCCACATTATTTTTTTCCTGCACCTTTTTCCAGTCTCTCTTGCCATCTCCTTCCTGTCTCATATTTTGTATTCTTTCTCTTTCCCTTCCTTCCCTCCTTCCGTCCATCGTTTTTTTTTTTTTTCCCCTTTATATTTCGATTCTTCCTTCCATCCATCAATCCATCCATCTATCCATCCGTCCATCCGTCCATCCATCCATCCATCCTTCCTTCTATTGTTTCTTCCTTCCTCCCTTTTTTCTCTTCGTCACCTTTCTTAAGAGTTGCTTTGGTATTGTGCAAGTGGGAATTTATAATGCCTGGAATATAATATGATGGGTTACAGTTATGCCTTAGAAAGATGTTTGAGTTCCAGTTGAAATGTTAATCGTGTGGATGGAAATGCTAGAAGGCAAAAGTTGATGAAGATATACCAGTTTGTGATGATGTTGTGTGAGAATGGTGGTGGTGGTGGTGACGATGATAATGACGATGATGTTGACGATAATGATGCTGGTGAATTGAAATGTTTTTTTTAGAGCTGTGGGTGAATGGGAATTGCCTTGATAAATGTCAGAGGTAATACCTATAGAAGAGTTAAAGTAATGCAAGTGAGACAATAATACAGTTATAGAAATGCTTGAGTGAGATGTTTGAGCTTCAGTTGAATTGTGATTGAGTAATTATGGTTTTAAAAAATGTGGTGTGATGGAAGTTATTTTTTCTGGTGTAAATTCAGGTGGTGATAATATTGATGATGATGATGTTAATAAAGTTGATAATGAAATATAATGCTGAAGGGAAATGTTTGATCACCAGTTAAATTATGGATGGATGCGATTTGTGATGATAAGTTTAATTACTCATGGGGGCTTTTGTGAAGGTGTAGGAGAGGTGGGGATTAGGTGACAACGGTGATGATATACAGTGCTTAAAAAAGAAGATTAAGTTACAGTCCAGTTGGGATTTGTAACAGAAAAGCCTATAGTACGAGATATATTTCCTAAGTCAAAAAAAAAAAAAGTATAATTGTAAAAAAAAAATAGTAAAAGGTGACTTGTGTTGAAAGGGTTAATGAGACTGCCACTACGGGACTCTGTTATGTAATGGTATAAATCAAGTCGTCTGGCGGTAGGAAGAGTATACTGTAAAACGGGTTCATCGTAGTGAATGGGTTAACGAAGGGTCCATAGCCATAAAACCCAATGGTAGTGAAAGTGAATGCATCCCAGTGAATAAAATTCGTGGGTGTGAGAGTGAGAGTGGTAGTGGTTGCGTCAGGGTGGAAGTGACTGAGGGGGGGATATAGGGGGTGGTGGTGGATGATGGGGGACGTGTGGGGGTGGTGGTTGAGGGTGGTATAGGGGGGTGGGGGTTGAGAGGGGTGTGGGGGAGGTGGTGGTTGAGGGGAGAATGGGGGTGTGAGGCATAGTGGAATTGTCACCTCTCTAAATGGAAATGGTTGGAACACAAGCTGCGATATGTGTAAATTAAACATATCAAAATAGAAAGGTGCCAGAACGTATGATGAAGTGGAAAAATAGGTATGCACTTCAGAACATAGAATGAAAACAGGAACACACGTCAGAATGAGTGTGAAAAAGCACTCTGGCGTGTATGAGAATAACGAAAACAAAACTGAAAACTCGCCTAGGTGTGAAATGAAAATAAGTACGCTGCATAGTAACAAAGCACGCACACACACACACACACACACACACACACACACACACACACACACACACACACACACACACACACACACACACACACACACACACACACACACACTGGATTGCACGGTACAGCTAAAGGACATTGACACCTGTGTACATGGTCAAATGATAAACGAGTTACATTGTCGAAAAAAAAAGGTAAGCACCTAATAAAATAATGTAGGCGACGTTAAACTGATAAAATGCTCGATGTTTTGGAAAATAACAGTAACAAAAACAGCTGAACGTAAAATGAATATGAAGCTATACCGGTAGTTTGTACCCCCCCCCTCTCTCTCTCTCTCTCTCTCTCAACCAGGACCAAATACATAACATTCCAGTGGGTGTAATTGGTGATCCCTAACTAACCACACAAACCATGGTCTTTCTTGGTATGTTGTCTGGCCTTCGAAGCAGCTATGTTAATTGGACTGTTTGTTGGGTCATTTAGTGCCGTCATTACCACGCTTAAGGTATGACTCTGTGTGTGTGTGTGTGTGTGTGTGTGTGTGTTTGTGTGTGTGTGTGTGTTTGAGAGAGAGAGAGAGAGAGAGAATGTGAATATGTATGTGGGCAGGGAATTTGGAGAAATGTGAATGTAGTCAATGTTGTTAAGTTAAAAAAAGATTTGTTTGTTTATGTAAGGTATTGTGTGTGTGTGTGTGTTGTGTGTTTGTGTACCGGAAGTCAGGTCACGACTGGGCATCCATTTTCCTGCACACGGCACCAATAATCCGGATGTGGCTCCTTTTATCCGGCTGGAGCGGGGATTCGAATCAAGGGGACACGCTGCCCTAATTGCTATCCGGTTCCGCTATAGTGATTTCTCATATTAATCCAAGCAGTACTAGGACGTCGTTTTATTACCAGTTTACTTTCACTTTCGTTGTTTGTGGATTTTACTTTATAGTGCCCTTAGGTGGAGAAATAGGTCGGGATGATGATGATGATAATGATGATGATGAATATTTCGTAGCAGCACAAAACGGTAAAATTTTGCTTATGGGAGAGTCTTCGTAATTAATGAATAGTTCCTTAATCAGTCATATTTCGAAACAAGGAGAGCCTGGCCTAGCACAATGAAAACCCAGGGGAGGAGTTGGCAGAGAATCACACTGAGGATTGAAAATGAATTAGGTTTGTGTGTGTGGCCAATGTGGAAGAGGCTGATAGATCCAAGTTGAGAAAGTCCTGAGATTTTCTTCCAGTAGTGGACGGATGGTGGAAACAGTGATGAATGTTAGTACTGTACTGGGTTTAACAGAGTAGGATTATTAAGTTGATCATTGCTGGTGGGACTGTTATTGTTAGCGGGTACGTCTGTATCGTTTTGGACATCGATTATAGTTATGGGCCTTTGTGCTGAGGCTGTTGTGATCTAATATCGCAGGGAGCATTGTAGTGACCTGACAGAATCATCATCATCATATCGTTTTCATCATCATCATCATCATCATTGTCGTCATCCCATCTTACGGCCACTATTATCTGTGAATCCAGAGAAGGGAAAATAAAAACACGAGACAAGGAGGATTATTATTAGTCAGACCCGCTAAAATTGTCCACACCTCCATTCTATTATTAACACCGTGCCGTAGCGTAGATGTGTAGAATAAATCACTTTTGTTTATTTGCCACGCTCTTTTATCTTTATGGATTATTATTTACCTGTTGACGAGGTGTACACTGAGTCGTAAATTGCCTCCCCACCCCCCATGTTCTCTCTCTCTCTCTCTCTCTCTCTCTCTCTCTCTCTGTATATTCCGGTAGGCTATCTCTGGTTCTACCATTTTTGCTTTGTACTCGTAAGTCTAAACATATTGAAAGTCTTGACGCAGTTTAGTGAATATTGCCGTTTTTTATGAGAGAGAGAGAGAGAGAGAGAGCCAAGATAGCGGTAGGCGGGTAGGCAAGTAGCAAAAGAGAAAGCCTAGTATTATTATCAGTATCCCGTAACCCTGAGTACAAAAACCATCAAATTACCCAGCCATTACCGTTAATCACACCCCCATTAACATATTTACTCTTTTTCCAGGTAAGGATCGTACTGGAGGGGAAGGAGGGGAGGACCGAGGCATCCTGAGGCCTTATTATTCTCGCTAGCACAGTCTGTTTTTATGCCGGCGACTCGTGCTGGGAGGAGGCAGGTGAGAGAGAAAGAGAAAGAGAGAGAGAGAGTGAGCGAGAGAGATTTGCTTTATGGTTGGATGTTCATATCTTGCATTTACTTCTACCTTCTTGAGTAGTAACATGGTGGGGTGCAGTTTACGCGAGGTAGCCTTCTGATATAGTGACGTATTTCCATAGCTGGCTTGGAAATTTCGTAATGCCTCTTCCTTCCCGAATCATTCATCTCAGTACATATAAATCATTCGGTATGTTATTGGAAAAATATTCGACAAACAGATGAGTAACATGCGAGGGGTTGTTATGATGCAGTACCGGTGTGCTAATAAATCGCCAAGAGGTACCACGAAGCCTTCTACCCCACGTTTAAATAAGACTGCTCAAAGTCCTACACCGGAAGGAAAGAAGGCTGGAACCGGTTTGCCTTCCTTCACTAACTCACGGTACCGATACTGGTCATTGGCAGAAATAAGGAAATATGAATTATTGGTAAAGCAAGTGTTAGAGTAGGGAAGTATATTCTTCGTGTCATGATATCGCGATGTCACAGTGGTTTGAAGTGTCCTGAAGGAAGAATGATACACTTGATTAAAGACGGTCCGGGTTGTGCTGAAATTATTGTATCCTTAGAAAATAAACGGCTTCAGTATGTGTGGGCCTAATTCTTCCAAATATGTTCTGTATATGTGTGGGGATGGAGTGGGTGCAACACAAGGGTCAAATAAGTGCCGTTAACATGAACAGCCTCGGGTAGACACCACTGATGACCCCGACCAAGTTTGGAAGGTTAGTCCATTGTCTATGTATCCAGCTTGCTCACCCTCCTTCCACCATACTTACCCTCCTCCACCAGCCATCCCGTCCCCCCACTTTCTTCCCCTACCTCACCCACCATTCTTCCCCTCTTTCCACCACACATCCCTCCTTCCACCACTTTCCCCCTCCTCTCTCCCTCTCCTTCCCCTCCCCCCACCTCTTTCCCTTCCCCACCACTCTTCCCCTTCCCCCATCTCTTTTCCCTACCTCCTCCTGTCTTCCCCTCCCCTCTCTTCTCTGTGTGAATCTGAGCAGCGCCTCTCGCACCTGATGGTCTGGAACCTGGAAACTAATGAGTCCTCCTTGACTTACTTTCCTCATGCTCCTCCCCCTCCTCTTCCTTCTTTACAAATAACTCCCCCCCCCCTTCCACTTTCCTACCACCATCTTAATTCCCCCTCCTCTTCTTCCATTTTCTTTACAAATACCACTTTCCCTCCACCTCGCTATCATCACCTTACTTTCCTTTCTCTTCGCTTACCCTCCTTTGTTGCCTATCTACTTATTCCCCTTCTCTTCTCCCTGTTATCACCATCACCCTCTTACTTCTCATCTCTTTCTTCCCCTTTCATCTTTACATTAAGTCTTATACCCTCTCCCCTCCCTACCCCCACCACCACCGCCTTCCCTTCCTCCTCCTCCTCCCCTTCGTCCTTCTTCTCCTCGTCATCATTTTTTTTTTTTACATTTTCGTCTTTCTTCCTCCTACCCTTCCCTCCCCCCTGCCACCAGCACCTGCTTCCTTTGTCAGTAAACACTGGATTTGTCTTTGTTGTACACTCAGTATATGATGCTACGTAAACTGAAGCATAACAGCCGTACAGTAAAGACTGATTGTCATGATGCGTAGATTTCGTAACTTTTGCTGCGATTGATGCGATAGAGTATTTCCTTCAGGTTGGTACAAGACGATTTTGTTCAACAGGGAGGACACCAAGATGTAAAAGGGAAAGAATATCTCGTTAATCACATCCCCGTTAACATATTTACCCTTTGGTGTTGTCGGTAGATCAAGGAATTTTATTTAGCCCAACAGGTGAGGGAAATCCGGTGTCATTTACTCTGGGAGATTAGAAGAGGTACTGTTTTGGTCTTTGCCTGTTCTCTCTGCTTTGGACGATAAAGCTTTTTCGTCAGTTTCAAAAAAGTTAATATTCAGACGTAATTAGGAGGATGAAGCCATTGTTTAACTGAAGTGTGATTCTCTTTCTCTCTCTCTCTCTCTCTCTCTCTCTCCCGGTATATGTATGTATGTATATCACACACACACACACACACACACACACACACACACACACACAGTAGCTGGGTCATAACCTGGAAGGTGTCGCGGTAACGCCTGGCGCGGCGGGTCTGGGTTGTGTAATGTGTGGGAGCGGCGGAGGGGGAAGAGGTGAAGGAGTGAGTGGGGATTGGAGTGGAAGCAAGGGAGGGGGAAGGGCGGGAACATGGGGCAAGGGGCAGGTGGTAAGGGTAACGGGGAGGGGTAGGGCAAGGGGTGAGGGTGGGGGTGGGTGGGGTGAGGGAGGAACCGGGGGCAAGTAGCAAGGGCAAGGGAGGTGTGATTCCTTCGGCAGGTCGTAAGGTCACCAGGATGTATGTAACCCGCTTCACATAGGTGACTTCTCCACACAGAGGGCCGTTGAACACTCGTTTCTTACATGGCCTAACTACATCGATCACTAGAACGTTGATGAAGACAAGCACTGCCCATCTTGACTGTTCGTTTGCATCTCTCTCTCATTACGGCTGGCACACAGTTCCCGTCTGGTGAGAGACAATCTCCGACATTTTCTGTCCAGCTGGTAACTTACTCTTAGTCCTTTATGAACGCCTCCAGTCCTTCCTAGAAATGCAATCTCGGTCTGTAGTCTGTTTCCCTCTGCTAGAAACCTCCAGTCTTTTAAATGCAATGTACCGTATCAAGTCATTTTGATGCTGGTTTTCTTTTAAAAGTTTTCTGTGGCAAAGATAACTTTTTGTAGGCTTTCATCCTTATATTCTTTCATTTGGGAAAAAAAAATTTGGTTTGCTATTTCTATTTTTCCAAGGTTCTGTTTTTTCTCAGGACTGTACTCGAGATGATTTTTAATTATTTTGCAGGGGTCTTTATCCATGAACTGAATAAAATAATCTAGGTCTAACTGTAGCTTAAATAAAATCGCATTCCGCAGCCAATTTGTTAGGGTGCAGTAAGTATTATATATATATATATATATATATATATATATATATATATATATATATATATATATATATATATATATATATATATATATATATATATATATATATATATATATATATACTGGTAAGTAAGGATGTGGTGCTAGAGCGCATCCTAAGCTGCCGAGAACACCTACTACAGTTTAATTTTTTCGTACTTGTAGTATAAGAAGCTGTGTGACCCTGAGACCTGCCACATATGTAACCATGAATGATAAGGAAGTGTCTCGTTAAAAGACCTCATTGTACGAAGGTTAACATTTCCGTAAGTTTTATGAGCGGTAGTACTGTACTCGTTGTACCTTGAGTTGTGGTTGTAGACATTCAGGAAAACGTAAGTGTGGGTTGGTTGGAAGGAGAAAAAGATGAAAGCCAAGAATAATGTAGGGTGATTTATTCAGGGAATGACGTATCGTGGTACGAGATGTAGTTATTGGGTAGATAGCTACAGAAATCCTTGAAATTATGTTGTGATCAGTTACAAAAAGCGGTATTGGGCAGTAAATACCTTTAACATGTGAGTTATATTTAAGTGGGTACCTTAAGTATGGTTATAAGATAAAAGTGCCCTATGTCGTATATAATGTAGATGATTAGGCAAGCATATGAAAACTACATACCCGGTATATAGGTAATGCTGAACGTTGTTGCACTGTTAAACCCAAATGTAGCTCAGTCCAGAAATGAATGCGTTTATATATTTTAAAAGTTTGGCAGTGTGAAGTAAATTGGATACGTTGGCAGAGATTTATAGATTAATGTTGGGAATATATTTTGTACATTGACGATATTTGCGTCAGTAATATACAGGACGTTAGTTGCGTACCGTACCATATGCGGAAATACAGTATACTGGGTAAGAAGAGGTGCCATGGAGCCTCCTAAGCCCAGAAGTAATCGACCCTTAAGAACTACAGTGTATGCGGGTGTTATACCGAGGCGCCGCTGTGGACGACCCCTCACCCCCTGACCTTTGACCTCCTCGCTGCCACACTCCCGTCTTGAATTAAGTCGTTCGCAGGTTACCAGATTAAAAAGAAAACGCCACCACCCTGCTTGAGGGGGTCATGATTTTTTTTTTTCTACGGCACTACAAGAGGTCGTATGAAGGTAGCCTAGCCAGACTAAATCTGAAAAACCTAACAAACTTAACACTTTGATATACTTGTATCCATTAATATATATTTTATTCAGCGTTACGAAATTTGTATCGCAGTTACATTATTAAATCAGTTCAGATACATAACTTTCAGTGCTCTAAACATATTGGGTATTTCTTGTGGTAGTTTTATTTACCCTGGTGATGTCATCGTAGTGAAGAGATTTACCTGTATGGAAAGGAAGGGGGCGGGAGGTCGCACATACGGTTACCAGGCACCCCTCACACAATGCTTCCCCTCCCCCCACCACCACCCTCAACCTCACCCCTGACCTCCACCACCACCCCTAACCTCACCCCTTCACCCCATCACCATTCTGTCCTCGGTGTTCAGTGCTCAACCCGGCCATTGTATTGTGTTGTGAAGTATGGTGTATTGTGGCGTACTTTGGGGGGTGGTGGGTTGGCGTGTTTATGGTGACATCCGCTCTCTCTCTCTCTCTGTATGTATGTAAGTATGTATATATCTGTCTATCTGTCTTTTTGTATCTGTCAATCTATCTTTTTCTTACTTTCCATCAGTCTTCCTGCCGTCTGCCCTCTGCCGTCTTCTTCCCTTCCCTCCACCCTGTTCTCCTGGTCTTCCCAATTCCGTCTTTCCCTCTTCCTTTCTTTTTCTCCTTCTGTCCCTTCTGTCTCTCCCATTCTCCACTTTTCCCAATTTTTCTTGCCTTCCTTACCCTCACAACCCCTCTGCCTCTTCCCTATTTCCCCTTTTCCCTCATCCTTCATATCTGCTCCTCTCTCCCCCTCTTTCTTCAGTCTGCGTTCACCTATTTTTCACCCTTCTCTTCCTCTCCTCCCCCTCTTCTCTCCTCACTTGCCTGTGTTTCCTCCTCCCTCCTCTTTCTCCCCATTTCTCATCCCTCCCACACTTCCCTCTCCCCCATCCTCCCTCCTTCCCTTTGTTCACTCGCTAGGTCAATAGTTTGCCACCCGTGTTGATGTTATGTCTCAGATTGCGTCACCTTTTGCAAGACTCAAAGAAATTGTTTTTTTTTTTTTTTTCACTGCCTTCTGTTTTTTCTGCCTATACGTCTTAAAGATGAAGAACACACACACACACACACACACACACACACACACACACACACACACACACACACACACACACACACACACACACACACACACACACACACACACACACACACACACACACACACACACACACCTGTCTATCGGTATCTGTCTATCTGTTTCTTAATCTGTCAGTCTTCTTAGCTATCTACTCTGTCTGTCTGAACGCTTAGGGCTACGTATGAAATTATTATGAACATACCAACACGGAAGTTACCTCAGGGCCTTTGCAGCCACGTTAATCAGAACACAAAGAAATACACACACACACACACACACACACACACACACACACACACACACACACACACACACACACACACACACACACACACACACACACACACACACACACACACACACACAGAGCAATGAGAGCAAACACAGTAAGTACGACAGTAGTGATATCAACATTCGTAATAATCACGACGAAAATAACAACAGTAATATCAGTAGAAGCGGTAGCGATAACAGGAACTACAATAAAAGCAGCAGTAACACTAACAACGGCAGCAGCAACAGAGACATCACAATAACAGCAACCACCAAGTAAACAAAGGCAGATTTACAAGGAATTCGAAGTGTCTATTACATCATCTCACAACTCCGTACTTCTTCAGTGTGATGGCTGCAATTCCGGTGCAACTAGTACGAGTATAATGAAGTTTGGTGTACAGATCAAGATGTTCTACTGTATTGCGGTGTAGCGGAGAGGGAACGAACCTGGAATCGTGTTACGTCCCCTCGCGTGTCAATCTGTCTGCTGGAGTGTGTGATAACTTCTTCATTCAGAGTACCGGTGGAAGTACTCGCTGCTACCGGACGATTTAGTTCAGTTTAAGTGGGTCTTCTGGCACCACAGTGGAGAGGTTAATGAAGACTGCATCTAACCCTTCCAGTTCGGAGAAAAAAAAAATTAATCTTAAAAAAAATATCGGCTGGAGATAATACTCCTAAAATATTAAAGTACATCCTCGGACTGAATGAGGTAATGGGAAGATCTTTAACAGTTTAAGGGGAATTTCCTTTTGACGTAAGGATGAATTTCCAAAGTACTGCTGGAAGTACTTAATAAATCTGTCTAAACTACATCCTCACGCCTTCACCCTCCCTCTCCCCTTCCGTCACTTCCCCTTCTTCCCTCACCTTCCCTCTTGTCTGCACCCCTGTCAGCCATCCCCTTCGTCCTTCCGTCACTTCCTTACCTTCCTTTCCCCCTCCCCTTCTTACACTTCCTTTCTTTCCTCCCAGCCATACATACCCCATCTCCTTCCTCTAGCTTTTGACTTACGTACCCCCTCGCTTCCCCTCTCAACCCTTCCATCCCTAGCTACACCTTCCAGTCCCAACCCCTTCTTCCTCACCCTCTTCCATCTCTTCCCCTCCTTCCCATTCTGGCGCCTCTGCCATGCCTTAACCCCCTTTATCCTTCTTCTTTGAACCTCTTCTATAGCCCACGCTCCTACTCCCCAATCCTTCCTGCCCCAACCCCATCCTGTAGCCTTCCCTCCTCCCTTGCCGTCAATTACCCAACTTCAGCAGTACAGGCAGGCTGCCATTAGAGAGAGAGAGGGAGAGAGAGAGAGAGAGAGAGAGAGAGAGAGAGAGAGAGAGAGAGAGAGAGATTGTTCCTGTATGGAGAAGAATGTGTTTGTATGACTACGGTATCCGGTACTCGTATGATGGCGAAAAACGGGAAATGTGTTTCTGTGTGAATGGAAGCTTTTGTTTCTTTGTGTGTGTGTGTGTGTGTGTGTGTGTGTGTGTGTGTGTGTGTGTGTGTGTGTGTGTGTGTGTGTGTGTGTGTATACTTCCGTTGCCTCGACAGGTGCGTGTGTGTGGGGTGAGGTGGGGTCAGGGGAAGGTCTGTCCCCATTTCTATCACCAGGTCTGACAGGTAACTAAACAGAACGCGCAGCTACCTTACCAAACATGTAGTAAGCTAAAGCCAAACTAAACCATACCAACTGAATCAAAGCTTTCTTAATATAGCGTAACATAAGCTCACCTCACCAGTCCTCATCTCACTCATTTAACTTCACCGCGAGTGAAATAATTAATCAGTGGAGTGCAAAGGAGAGCAAACAGCAACAGACATAATGGTCCTTACGAAACTGTTTGTTTGAGATGACTGTGATTGTGATACCTGATTCTAAAGCTTTCTTTACTGTCCCCGTGCATGTCGACTTGCAGTTAGTAGTATGTTATTATTGTTTCTATATCTTTTTCTTGGTTTATATTCAAGAGTTTAATATTCTAAGTATAGCTACCTCCGTGTTAATCAAGGGGTTAGGCTAATGAATTACGATAGTTCTTATCACTCTGACTACCAAGGAATTCCGCCAAACTGACTAGAATCTGATCGTTTTATCCCAAATAGTAAAAGTACACCACTAACGAGGTAAGGGTTAATGTGATTGTCTGAATTCTGTTGACATGCCAAGTATTTCCCCGCAGTTGAAGAAAGATAAGAAAAAAAAAAATCGCGAAATATCAATGTTTCCCTTGTGAGGTTCTCGTACTTCATTGCTCTCTCTCTCTCTCTCTCTCTCTCTCTCTCTCTCTCTCTCTCTCTCTCTCTCTCTCTCTCTCTCATTTCATTTATGGTAGGCCACAGGGATGATGATGATGATGATGATGATGATTCTGTTTTTCCAGTACTGTCGTGGTGACTTTGTGTTTGTAGTGATGATTCTCAGTAAATTTTATGATAGCTTAATGACAGTGTTCTTTATTCTCTGCAAATATTCCCGTCCTTGTGCATGCTAAGATGAATTCCGGGATGTTTAGTGTTGCTTGTAATGGTGGTGGTGATAGCAGTGACTGTGGTGGTGAAGGTGGTAGTAGTAGTGGTGATGGTTGTGACAGTAATGGTTGTGGCGATAGTAGTGATAGTGATGGTGGCAATAGTGGTAGTGATGGTGGTAGGATGATTGGTGATGGTTGTGATAGTAATGGTTGTGGTGATAGTCGTCCTAGTGGTGGTGATGGTGGTAATAGTTATGGTGACGGTTATGGTGATGATGTTAGTGGGGATGTTGGTGGTGAGGATAATTGTGATACTCATGGTAGTTGTGGTAGTAGCCTAGTGGTGATGGTGCGGGTGATGGTGGTAGTGGTGGTTGCTGTCATGGTTTAGTGCACCCACTCTACCGCTTCCTGCAATCAAGAATTCGCCGGGTTTATTGCTGTACTCCGTGATTTTTTGTCCTTTTATCCTGCAAGTTGGTTTTTATGCCATTGTCTCTTTTTCTGGATATTCTTCTGCTTCTTCCCCTCCTATGTGTTTTTATTATTATTATTATTATTATTATTATTATTATTATTATTATTATTGGGATGGGGTGGAGAGGTATATGAGAGAGGGGCGTGTGAGTTGGGAGCAGGGCAGTGAAATGGCGGGGGACAGGGCGACTTGGAGGCGATTTGTTTGTGGCCACCCCAAACGGGATTGAGCCGTCTGGCAATAGAGAGATAGATAGATAGATTATTATTATTATTACTGTATCATTATTATTATTATGGCCATGTGGAGATTATTATTATTATTATGACCAAGTGATTATTATTATTATCATTTTTATTATTATTATTATTATTATTATTTGCCTTATTGTTGTTGTTCTAGTTGGCTATAATGGTTTTTCTTCAAATTTGTCACCCAACCGCATACACTAATTCACTTGCTCATTTACCTTGTCTTTAATTGCACTCACCTTGCTGCAGCTCTCACTCTTAACACACACACACACACACACACACACACACACACACACACACACACACACACACACATTCATTTATTTTTCATAATTTTCTCTCTCTCTCTCTCTCTCTCTCTCTCTCTCTCTCTCATCATATAATCATGGTAATCAAGTCACACTCAGATTCCCAGAAATTTCCTGCCTCTCTCTCACTCTCTCTCTTTTCTCTCTCCTCTCGGCCACTCTTGCTCTCCTTGTTCTGTTTCCTTTACACACTCATTTCCTTTCGCCACACTGTACCTGTAATGGTGTGTATGTGTGTGTGTGTGTGTTGAGTGGGAGGTGCTTAAGTGATAGATGTGCAGTGAGAGGTCATTACGTGAGTAGGAGAATGTTCCTTAAGTGGGAGAGTGTGTGGTGAGTGGGAGGGTGTGAGTGGTGAGGGGGAGAGTAGGCTATATGTGACGAGGTGGCGTAGGAATGTGAGTGGGGGATATTAATGGGGTTATAAGGGGTGGGGATGGTGAGTGGAAGGGTGTGTATGGGAGTGGGGTAAGTGGAAGATGGTGTGATTGATGAGAGGGAAGGGGTGGGGACGGGAGAGGTGGAAGTCGGTAATTGGTGAAAGGCGAAAATGAAAAGTGGGGGAGTGAGTGGATACAGGGAGTGTGTGAGGGGGTGTTAGTGGTGATGAGCAGTGATGATGTGAGAGGAAGAGGAGTGTGGTGAGAATAGAATGGGGGTTGAGTGGTGTATGGAAGAGGGTGAATGGGGTGACTAGGAGAAAGTATGTGAATGGTAAAGTTTATAGGGTGAGTGGGAAGGAGGGGGGGGTGTTAAAAGGAATGGGGTGAGAGGTGAGAGGGGTGTGTGAGTGGGGTGAGAGGGAGGATATTGCCCCTTTATTCCCCTTTCAGCAGCGGGAAGTGGGGCCAGATTTGACTGCTATTGGAGCGTCCGGTGTCATTTTCACGTTGCAGGCGTGTGTGTGTGTGTGTGTGTGTGTGTGTGTGTGTGTGTGTGTGTGTGTGTGGATGGGTGGGTGGACGCGTGCATGTGTATAGGAGGAAGAGAGGGAAAGGAGGCTGAGAGAAGGCTAGTGGAGATGTGTGTGTGTGTGTGTGTGTGTGTGTGTGTGTGTGTGTGTGTGTGTGTGTGTGTGTGTGGGAGGAGGAGGAGAGTGGAGGAGTAAGGAGAGAGAGGAAGAGGGTGGATGGGAGGGGGAGACAAGATGGGGGTGATAGGGGAGGGAGATGGAGATATAAAGGTGTTGATAGCTTTGAGAGAGATGACGAGGGGGGGGGGAGAGGATGGAAGAAAAGAGATGAAGTATAAGGATGGGAGGAGGGTTGGGGTGGGAGGGGAGAGAGAAATTTGGAGGTGAGACAAGTTGGAGGAGGAGAGGGGATGAAGCAGAGAGAGAGAGAGAGAGAGAGAGAGATGAGAGGCAGGGAGCTAAGTGAGGGGAGATGATTGGGTAGTAATGAAGTGTGAGGGGAGGGTGATGAAGGGAAAGGGATGAGAGAGAGAGAGAGAGAGAGAGAGAGAAAACCAGACGAGAAGTGATTGGGGATGGAATGCACACACACACACACACACACACACACACACACACACACACACACACACACACACACACACACACACACACACACACACACACACACACAGAGCCCTGCCAGCGATGATAATAACTTCCGATCGTTGCCGGTGGTTAGGTGGAATGATTGGGCCGGGCCATACCAAGGACGGAACTGCTCCCTCGCTCTCTCGGTGTTCCTGCCTCGACGGACATCGGTATTTTCATTTGCACAGTTTTCTTTAACCTAGATTTTATTGAAGACGCCAGACCGTTTACCCTATTGAGCGGGGTGAGCTTTACTTTGTTTTGAGCTTTACTTTCTTTGTTGTTTTTGTTGTGCCTGAAGAAACTTTGCTTGTAACCTTCATTTGGCTACACCCATAGGTACCATTCATCCCCCAACAACTGTCATCTCTGAGTGTATTTTCCCTGCTCATTCTTTCCATCAGCACCATCCCAGCACGTTGCACCTTCCCATTTCTACCCCCTTCCCCCATTTTCCGCCCGCACAGCCTCCACAGCCCCACGTAGGTTTAAATTTATAAGTCTCCACCACTAACTCTGCCTAATACAACCTCGATCTCCACAGGGTGTACTCATTCCAACCTGCTACACCACCACCCTCCCTCACACCCCCCACGTCACCCATTTTTGCTTTGTTAAGCTAGTGAAAATTCAGTCGTGCAATTTTGTTCTTGGCATCAGATTTCTCGTTACTAATTACCCATATAGTCTACTGACCCCATTTTAGCAATTTGTTTTTCTACATAATTTGTGGATTTTTACACGTTCATCACAAGACGTTAGCTAGGCTGTGTAAGGTAGCCAATATGATCGGTGCCAGACGTTGATTTTTGAGAGAGAGAGAGAGAGAGAGAGAGAGAGAGAGAGAGAGAGAGAGAATCAACCGCCGCAAATTGGCCATGCCTCGCTTCACTCTCTCCGTCACAAAGAGGCAGCCTAGTAACCAGACATCTAGGAGCAGTAAGGAGGGCAAACCACAGTGGAGGAAAGTTGTATTGTACCGCAGTGACTTGTTAGAGTCATTATCCACTGGCCATTACCCTTACTTTCACCGAGTGCAGGGGAAGGTGGACGGAAGGAGGGCGCGCGAGTCACAGAAGAAATTTAAGAGAAAGACGGGTTTAATGTTTTCACTGGATTGCTGAAAACTGAGAGATGAATCAATGCTGAAAATATTGTGAGGACAGGACTATGGTATTCCTGTTGCGCCAGTGTTCAAATGGCTTTAGTCTGGTAAAAAACTTGTCTGACAAAACTAGGCCACTCCGCCGGCCTGAATATTAGCTATAGCATAGTTACACATGGAATTCAAATGAACCTTATTTATAAGGGAGGAATTAGTGTCTTTGGTTACTTGTCACATCAGCCATTGAGAGTGGGTGCACACGGTCATCACTGAGCTGAATGGAGTTATGAATCTTTGGCAGGCATGAGTAAACGTGTTGTAGTGGGTGAATGCTGTAATGTTTTGGGTAGCATGTGGCTCCCTTTGTCAGTCCGTCAACTACGGCTCTCACTTTCAACAGCATTATTGTAGAAATATAATTTTTTTGTGTGCTGGTAATTGTTAACCATATCTACATCTAGTTCGAAGATAAAGGTCATTGGTCAAAAATCTGTGTGACAGGAATGAAATTTGTTTGTACTCCAGGTGGATGGGTTCCCCCGTCTTGAGGGCATGAAACGGAATGTATTATTATTATTATTATTGTTATTATGATGATGATGATGATTGTTATTATTCTACTGCTGTTATTGTTATACTCCACCTACCGATACGACATTCTATTACCACACCTGCATACGCTAGCCCAACTTTTCACGTGGCGTCCAATTTCACCCCTGATGTTTGGCGGGTCCTCTTGGAAAATTGAGTGTGGTGGTGGCAGTCGGGGGGATGGGGAGTTGGTGAAGGTGCAGTGGAAAGTGGGGAAGGGAGAATGCCTTGGGTGGGAGAGAAGAAGAGAAACAAAGATGGTGGGGGGAGTGAGAGAGTTGCAAGGAGAAGGCGAGGGACAACGCAAGATGGTGGAAGAGGAAGGGAAGGGGGAAACAGGAGGTAGTGGGGAGGGGAGAAGAGGGAGAGGGTAGGTGGCTGGGGTAGGGAGAGCTGCAAAGAGAGAGAGAAGGGGTGGGGCGACGGGAGGTGGTGGAAGGGGAAAAGAGGGAGGAGACGCGATTTGATGGGAGAGGGAGGAGGAAGACGCAGGTGGTGAGAGGGGAAGGGAGAGGGAGAAGAGGAGAGAAGGCCGCTTATCTCTTATTGAGGGCGTGGGGAGAGGTGTAATGGGGTTAGATGTCAACGTCAGGCCGGCTGATGGGGTTGTGGGGTAGGGAGGAGGAGTCTGGGGTGAGGAAGTGGGTGTTGGGAGGTGATGATTTGTGTATTTGGGGAGGATTGGTAGGGTTTAAGATGTTGATGTGATGGATGTGGCGATGTGATGAAAGTATAGATGAGTTAGGTGTGGGGGGGAGGGATGAGGGGAGGGGGAAGTGCTCTCATGAATCGCATATATATACCTAATTGAAACCAAAATAACAGAGAAACGTACATCCTACCCGAATATTCTCGTATGTAGGTTAGCTTTCATTCTTCTCTCCATGCATAGAATAACCCAGCCCACTCAACCCAATCTCACCTAAACTAACCCAATCAAGCACTGTCAAACCTAACCCTGCCTAACCTAACCTAATGAAGCATAACCCTTACCAAACCTAATTTGCTAGATCTCGAATCGTGCCTAGAAAAAAAATGGGCCTCAACATAAAAAGAAAAAAAAAGAGGGATAAAAACAAATAATCCTTCAGATGTGGCAGAAAAATTGTCAGTAGTTGCAGTTAATAACAAGATAATCTCATTTTGCGCCGGAAGTTGTTAGAACTTGAGGGGTGGGGGATGTAGTTGCAATTTTTTATGGAGTGACTTCTGGGAACGTAAGGAGAGTAAGCAAGTATATTGCACTGAATTTTGCCACTTCATTGTGAGGGGTCGACTAAGTAAAATCGTTTGGCGGAAACAGAAGTGGAATGTAGAAAGCTTTATTACACAGAAATATATAAGATCATGGTAGTATCTCCATTATTTCTCTATGCTCAGACTGCATGGAGTGGTCAGTAGAAAGTTGTTAACTTCACGACAAAGATATTATTTATTTATTTATTTATTTATTTTTTTTTTTGTCACTTTGAAAGACATAGACTATTCATCTTAGAGAAGCCTTTTCGAACTGGAAGAGCTGGATGTCTGTGTTATCAAGCCTTCAGTGTGATAACTTCAGGATGATACGAGTGGCCTTTCAGAGTTGAATAAAATCGATTGCTAATTACGTAATGACTATAAAAAGACGTTGCCAAGTACAGTAGGTTTAAGATAAGTATTAACAATTAGGCTGCCGCGCGCGAATGCTTGTGTGTGTGTGTGTGTGTGTGTTTGTCGGTGCCGTGTTTCAGCCTTGTGTGAAGGGGAAAAAAAACTTTACAACTGGCAGAAATGTGGGTATACCGGTATCACTCCAACATGTGGGTGGGCTACACCGATACTGTTTTCATGTTTGGGTAAATCGCTTTGTGGGTATACTTTAATCATTGCGAAAGATGGGTTTATCATTTCACCTTGTGGACACAGCTTTAGTCATGCGCTAAAAATGTTGGCCAAAAGAGAAATGGAAGAGGAAGATGCACAAAGTGGTTCGATGTGAGATAGGGAAGGATAAGAAATATTGCCTTCGTATGACAAGAGAGGCAGAGACCCCCTTCCCCATTCCCTCTCACAGCAGGTGAATATCTAGCGTGGGGTGAGGTGGGGGTGGGTGGGGTTGTCCTGAATGGCAGGGCTCAGTCGCCGAGGAAAATTGCCTTCCCAGCCGCACTGAGCCGGAATAGGAAGTCCCCCACAACCTCACTCACCCCACCCCTCCCCCGAGACTTGTGCAAAAATTCGGGACATCTCCGCTAGTTTGGTTTTGGGCTTTTTATATATACCGGTACACACACACACACACACACACACACACACACACACACACACACACACACACACACACACACACACACACACACACACACACACACACACACACACACACACACACATATATAAAGTGAATTTTAGGTTCCTGTGTCTGAAGAAAACACAGGCTGCAGTAAGCGTCGTTATTTAACCCAGACACTATTGCTATAACTCGTGAGGACTTGGTAGCCTGGCCGGTATTGTACTCGCATCATGTTCGGAGATCCATCAGATATGGGTTCCAGCCCCACTAACTGACACTAAATTTGGTGAGTGCATGCTCATGAGGTAACGTGTGTCAACAACAATTAAATGACAAACTCATCATATCATTGTCGTCTGTTTCATCGTCTGTGCTTGGTAAGCTATCCTTCCAACCCTCTTCGTAACTCTCCAAAACCTTCACCATACAACAGTCTGCTGCCACTATGTTCAATGTCTGTGCATTGTAGCCTGTTTGACCTGCCCACTTCCCATCTCCTTCAAACCCACACAATACTGTACCACGTGTATATACTATGGCTGTCTTCCGTTTCACCGTCTGCGCCTTGTTTATGTCCCCAACCTACCACCGTCCAAAATCTCGAGAGCGACACTATACCGCTGTCACCTCCATATATTCTGTTTCACCAACTGTGCTTTGTATCTGTCAATCCTTCTTCCCAGCTCCCAGTCCTACACCATAATTATCAGTCACTATTTTCTATTTCACTGTTTGTATTTGTCTTACCCTTCAAACTCTGGCCATCACTTCCTTCCATGTCATCCTTGCCATCACCTCTCTCTCCCCGCACATCCGTCCTCAGCTTCTCACTTTCCCTTTTGTTAGTCCTGTATGTCAGTGCCAGGCTTATTTCCGGGGTGAATGTTTATCTTCTCCTGTCGTTGTGTGTGTGTGTGTGTGTGTGTTTGTAAATCAGCCCCAGGTCAGATCCTTCTTTGTGTTGCCTGCTTGCATATCTTTCGTGCGATTTTCTGGGGGTGACCTTTATATCGCCCATTCTTACCAATAGGAGCGTCACATTTATCTATCCTCACCCTTTTAGATTAGTTTCATCCCGGGTTTTGTAATACCCTCTTTTGTAGTGTGATCTGTGTGATTTACTTCAGACAACAGGAGCGTCCCACTTATCCGCACTCACACTTCTAGATTTGTTTCGTTCTGGGGCCCCCTTTATGTAGTTTGTGTGCTTTGTGTGGCTTTGGTCGCTTTTATATTGTCTCCCCTTAAATTACCTGGGTTTACCACTGTTCTACATTTGCATTATTTATCCGTCATTTTCAGTTTTCTAGTTGTATTCCTGCTTTTTTTTTTGTTGCACACACACACACACACACACACACACACACACACACACACACACACACACACACACACACACACACACACACACACACACACACACACACACACACACACACACACACACACACACACACACACACACCATTTTTTCCCCTGTAAGTCAATCCGAGCATTTCTTTTGTACGGCGGTGTCATGTGAGTCGTGTAAGACAATGTTTTTCTTTTTCCTTACGCCTCAGCAGACAGAGCCGTACACACACACACGCACACACACACACACACACACACACACACACACACACACACACACACACACACACACACACACACACACACACACACACATTTATTTACTTTGTTTACCTTTTTTAGTACCTTTTATCTTTGTAAGGTAATCCCAGGGCTTTGTTTGTGTACTCAAATGCGATCCGAGTCATGTGTACTGGGCATGTCTGTCTTGTTTCTTATATCCTTACTGACAGGAACCTCACACTTGTCCCCCCCCTCCTCTCTCTCTCTCTCTATTTTCTTTATCCCTTAAGAGCAGTGACGTCTTTTTTCATAATATGCTTAGAAATAGGATGAAGATGATGATGAAAGCGATTTTGCAAAGAATTGAGGATATAAATTGGTCTTAGTGAAGCCTGATATTATCGTACCAAACGTTTGGAAATAAAAGTAACAAGTTTTATTTCTGATTACGTAGGTAGTGTGTTTTTGGTAGCATGGTAGGTGGGAGTCCTTGGTGACGAAAGAGGTAGAAACAAGAGAGGGAGTAGGGAGGGAGGGAAGAGAGAGTGGGTGAAGAGAAGGAGGAATAAGTGAGAGAGGGTGGAGGGGGAGGAGCATAGAGGTAGTTGGAGAGAGTGGATGGAGGGAAGGAGAAATAAGAGGGAGAGGGAGCGTGGGAGGGAAGAAAGAGTGGATGGAGGAGAAGGAGGATTAAGTGAGAGAGAGAGGGGGGGGGAAGGAGGAATAAGTGAGAGTGGGAGGGAGGGAAGGAGGAATAAGTGAGAGAGGTTGGGAAGGAAGGAGGAATATGAAATGGATGGCCAGATGGAGAGTGATGGATGGAGGATAAAATATGAGAGGGATAGATGGAGGAAAGGGTGGAGAAGGAAGGAAAGAAATGTGTGTGGATGGAAGGAATTACAGAAGAGGTGGGAGGGAGGGTGAAAGAAAGAAGAGATGGATGAGATAGATGGAAGGAGAGATAAGGAAGGGATGGGGGAAGAATTTTGAGGGATGAAGAGGGAAGAAAGAAAGGAAAGTGGGTGGATGGTTGGATGAGATAGATGAAAGGAGAGATTAGGGAGGGATGGGGAAAGGAATATTAGAGGAATGAAGGGCAAAAAAAGGGAAGGAAATTGGGTGTATGGATAGAGGGAGGAAGGCACTAAAGAAAGAATGGGCTTAGAACTACACTGATACGCAGACCATACAAACCTTACAGTCCCTTCCTGAAAATGGAGGACAGGGAAGGATAGGGTAGATGGGGAAGGGGGAGAAGGCAGGGGGGAAAAAAGGCGTGGAGGATAAAAGAGCGGATATGTGATAGCCTAGACTACACGTTTCCTTGTAGCCCCAGACCCTTATTACAAGCCAGGTGGTGTATTGTTGCCTTGTCCTCGTTATTGTTAGATGAGCAAAGGTCTGAGCGTGGAATCTGGATAATCCGTGGAGGATGGAGAACTACAAGAACTACGGTAACTAAACTGTCAGGAGAGAGAGAGAGAGGGAGAGAGATGATGATGATGATGATGATGGTACATTATTGGGTTGTAGGGGTTATGGAAATCTACCTGTATTTTTTTCCTTTAGTACAGGTGGCATAACGTCCATTATATTCTTCCCCCTGTCAGACGATTCCATTAAGCTGAGGAAATACCCCCACAGCGAAGGGCTTTTTCACATCAGCAGAAGGCTTTGTACTATGTTGTTGCCACTGAGAACGATTATCTTCCACGTAGGCGGAAACCCTGGCAGTGATGGGTGAACAATGGCTGCCTCTTGAGTTTTAGCAGGCGAGTTAGCGAGATTGAGGTGACAGTAACAGCACAAGTGGTTGGAGGTGGAGTGAGCGCTGGCGTCCAGGAGGAAAACTTGACTTCTCTTTTTCTTTCTTTCTTCCTATTTATCCTCTGTCTCACCCCCCCCCCCTTTCTCTATCTCTTCCCTTCCCTTCTTTACTTTTCTGAGAGACATTTATCAGAAAATCCTAAGTTGGTTCTTTGGAATGGTGAAAGTTGTCCATTGTGTTGATCCGATGGGCGTAGCGAGGGTAGGGGAGGGGAGGAGGGAATTTATAGGGGAATCTCTAACGTGAGAACTGTTTGCTTTCCGTCTCCTTGTAGGCCTCGTTACCTCGCCCTCAACTTTTACACTGTTTCGAGTCTCTTAATATGAGGGAAGTACTTTGGCGGTAGCGGTACTGAAGGCCTGATCTTAGCCTTTACAGTACCCCAGGTCTTTCATAAGCTGAGTAAAATGGTTTGGTGGTAGCAGTAATAAAGTGGCGGTACAGACCAATAAAGAAATCATGGTACGGTACTGTAGGGGGTGGTTCATGAATATGTTTCCAAGAGTGCACGGCCATTAGGAATGTGTTACCACGGAACTGCTGACATTCCAGCATTTAGCCTAATCCTTGATACCAGGAGTGGATGTTTTTGAACAAAGGAAATGCCCTCCGGGTCTATCGAGTTGAACACAGCTGTTTGACATTAGGCAGAATTGAATAAGTACAGGTACGTTCTCGTACCTGTGAGCTGGGGGGAGGGTAGTCAAATGGTGGGTGACAAAGCGACTTGGAGGCGTTTTGTCTGCGGCCACCCTTTGCGGGATTAGGGCTTCGGGCTATAGATAGATAGATAGATAGACGTTCTCGACCTGAAGGGATGATTGGAAATTGTTTCCAGTCCCCCGTGAAGGCGCTTTCTTCGAGGGAATAAGCTCATCAAATATTAGCCATAATAAAATGGGTTCGAAGTAGTGTACGTCCCCGGTAATAAGGAATTATGAATGTTATAGGGAAACTTCCATTGGCAAAGATAGACCTGGATGCAATAGCCACAGCGCCAGAGGGGAGCTGCCAGTACCAAGCACTTCCTGCATGTTGTTGAAAGTACTGTGGTTGTTGTGCAGGGTGCTTGCAAGTTGAAAGAGCGTGAAGCGTTTGGTAGTTAGTGCACGCTGGTAGCCAAGCTTAAAGACCGTATGCCGTAAGGGGTTATTTTGTAGACAGCCATTTTATGCCTTCGTTTTCATTTTCTAACAGATCTCGAAGCTGCTTATGGTAGTCTTCTATACCGTATGCAGAAGAGGGTATTATTTCAACAGTGAAGATGTTTTGCTACTAAGCAGAGGTGCCGTAATGTACCATAATGTACTTTACTGGAGTTATGTCAATAGTGGAAGGGTTCAGTTGTCTAAAAAAAAAAAATCCTTAAGTTACCGAAAACTTGGCTTGAAAATAACTGTTAGGGCAGTGACCGGTTTTAGTGTGTATGATTTTATGTTTTATATGTTTTATCTATGTTTTCATTTGTATTTTAGTTGTAAGGTTGTGGTATTTGATTATATTTAGCCTTGATGGTGATGATGATGATGATGATGATGATGATGATGATGAGGAGCAGGAGGAGCAGGATCTTCTAAATTCCTCTGTCCAGGGAGTCGACATTAAATAGCAAAAATAAGAGAAGAGTAACGAGAGTTAAAGAAGAGGGTGGAAGAGGAGTGGTAGTTAAAGGAGAAGGAGGAGGAAGAACGCAAGGACGAGAAAGAAGGTAACAGTGAGAAAATAGAGGAAGAGGAAGAAAATTAACGGTGAAGAAAAAAGAGAAGAGAGAACTGAGGAAATAAGATGAAGGAAGGGAGAGAGAGAGAGAGTCGGACTTAAGAGGAACAGGAGTAAGTCTTGAAGGAAAATATTTGAATAAGAAATGAGAGTAGAAGGAAAAAAGAATGAAAAAAGAATTTGAAAGAGGGGAGAGAAGAAAAAGAATAAGAATGGAATATGAATGAGATGAAAGTCGAGGAAGAGCAGTGGGAGAATTAAAGAGAGAAAGAGAAGGAAAGATTAAGTAGGAAGAGGTGGAAGAAGGAAGGTTGACAGTGAGAGAATGAGGCGGAATTAAAGGGAGAGGAGGAAAGGAGGGAGAGAACAGAGAAGGAAAGAACAGGAGGTAAGAATAAGTTGAAGATGAAAGAGGAGTAGGAGGAGGAGGAGGTGAAGAGGAAGAAAAGGATGAGAAAAAATGGGTCCTGGGAAAAGTAAGAATGAGGAGAACGTAGTAAGGTAGAAAAAAAAGAGACAAAGAAGAAGAAAAAAAAAAGAAGTATAGAATAAATGAGAAGACGCAGAGACGGTTAAGGAAAGGAGAGAGGAAGACGTTGGACGGGGAGGGGGAGGAGGTTGAGGAAGTGTGGGGGAAGGGGGCAGACGGGGGAGGGTGGGGGAGGCAACTTCCTGTATCCTGTACCTGATGTCTTGGGAGCTGGGTGGAGAGAGAGAGAGAGAGAGAGAGAGAGAGATGGTAATGACGGTGGAAGGAACCCCTAAAGAAGGATACAATGGATTACGTAAAGCCGAGCAACGTTGGGGCTGGAGAGGCAGTGGGGGAAGAGGGAAATAGGGAGGAAGGGAGGGATAAGCTGGAGGGAGGAGGAAAGACGAGAATACATGGTAGAGAGGCGAAGGGAGGGAGGTGGATAAACGGAGGAAGGCAGGGAGGGAATAGTGAGAGAGGAGGAGTGTGGAGAAGGATAGAAGGGCGGAGAGCTGGAGGGGTAGGAGAGAAGGGAGGAATGGAGGGACAGAAGGAATAATTTATTGGGAGGAAGGGAGAGAGGAAGAGGAGGTAATGTTGGAGCCGGATGGAGGAAGGTGGTGGGATGAAGGGAGGTAGGGAGGGATGGAGAGAGGACAACTGGAGGGAGGAGAGACGAAAGAGGTGGAGCAGAGGAAGTTAAGAGAAGGAGTAGGTAAGGAGGGAAGTGTAGGGGCAGTAGACAGAAAGTGAAGGAGAGGAAAGTTGGGAGAGAGCTCATGGTAGGTAGGAGGGGAGGATGCGGGAGTTAGGTAAGTGTGTAGGTACGGTACGCGAGGTAGGTAGGTAGGTAACGTAAGGTAAGAGATGGAGGGGGGACGTAAGGAGATGTAAAATAAGTAGAAAGGGATGGAAGGAGAGAAAGAGAAAGGGAGGGGGGGGGGAGTACAAAACGATTGTAGCGGGAGGGATGGAGGGAGGAAGGAAGAGGGACAATGAACGAGGTGAGGGGGTGAAAAGGAGAGGAAGAAAGGAAGATGGAGAGGAAACAAGCTAGATAATTGGGAGGGAGGAAGGCAGGAAAGTAGCGAAGTAAGGGAGAGAATGGACAAGAGGGGAGAATACTAACAGAAAGGAAACAGGAATTAAGAGGGTAGGAGAGAGGAGAGTACATGCAGGAGGAAGGGAAGGGAGGATGGGGAGAGGGAGAGATCTGGGAAGGAAAGATGAGCAGGATGAGAAAAGGAGGGAGAAGGGAGAGTACACAGAAGGGAAGGAAAGGAGAGAAGAGAGAAGGGATTAGGAGAGAGGAGAGCACGATGAGAAAAGGGGGGAAAGAGAAGAGTACAGGGAAGGGAAGGAGAAAAGGGATTTGGAGAGAGGCGAGCTGGATGAGATAAGGAGGGAGAAGGGAGAGTACATGGAAGGGAAGAAGAGAAGAGAGAAGGAATTAGGAGAGAGGAGAGTACAAACAGAAGATTTTGGGGAGAGAGTGATGAGGTAGGAAGGAAGGAGTGAGAAGAGTAAGAAGGAAGGGAGATAGATGGGGATAGGAGAGGGAGGAGGACACGGGAGAGAGGAGAATCAGGAGGAGGAGTGGTAGAGGGAGGGAGGAAGAACTTAGTAGAGGAGGTGGAGGAGGAGAGAAGATGGAGATGGGGCGAGGGGCAGAGAAGAAAGAAGGGGGGGAGAGCTAGGAGAGTGATATGAAACGTATGAGAAGAAAAGGGAGGGAGGAAGGAAAGAAGAGATGTGTGTATGTGTGTGTGGGTGTGTGTGAGAGAGAGAGAGAGGGGGGGGGGGACAATGAGGGGGAAGAGTTTAAAGTAAAGTTTCATTAAAGCAAATTATGAAAGGTGGTCACGAAACCGGGGTAGGCTGGAGCACGCCAACAGAACGGAGTGGAGAAAGCTGAGGGAGGATTATGTAGTGATGATGATGATGGGGATGATGATAGTGATGATTAGGATGAGGATGAGGATAAAGCAGATACCTGGCAGTGATAGTAACGATGAATCAAGCCTAATGTTCAGAAAGGTTAGCCACCTATTTAAGTAAGCTGATTTTCTCAAACTATTATAAATCAGCTAAATAAAAAGGGAGATTCTGGTAGGCTGCTGAACTTCACAATATAGAGTAGGTTTGAAAATGATGATGATGGTAACAATAATAATAATAATAATAATAATAATAATAATAAATGCAATGATTAGTGATGACAACGACAGCAAGCCTATTATTCAATCACCATAAACTCGCAGATTAAATAAAATGGTCCTTATTAGGTTTGATTTAGCGTGGAAGAGACAGTAAGCAGAGAGACCAGGCCCAATCATACTTCAAAGTAATGATGATGATGATTACAGATGATGATAGTGATGATGATGATGAATGACGTACGGTAATGATGGATGATGATGACGAAGGTAATCTAATAATGGTTACGGTACCGGTAGACCTAAATTAACGCTCAGATTAAATTCAATCCTCATCCTGGTTTTTTTAATTTAGGGTGAAAGCTACAATAATCGTGGAGACAAGGGCTGGTCGTAATTAAAAGTGTCGTCCGTGCACCGCCATTGTCCTCGGAATCCGGCCATTTCCAGTCGCCCCTTCGTCTAGGCACAGTCGGTTTCCCCCTTTCATTCTCTTTAGGTTAGATTGATTTTAGGGTTGACTTTTATTTTAATGTCTTTAAATATTTCGTCCTCTCCTCCGTTTAGGTTAGATTGGTTTTAGATTTGACTTTAATTATACGGTAGTGTCTTTAAATATTTTCCTCCTCTCCTCCGTGTAGGCTAGATTGATTTTAGGGTTAACTTTTATTATAGTGTCGTTAAATATTTCGTCCTTTCCTCCGTTAAGGTTAGATTGATTTTTTTGGTTAACTTTTATTTTAGTGTCTAAATATTTTGTTACTCTTTGAGTTTTTTGTGAACCAATAGTTTGTTGTTAGATAAATATTTTGTTATTGTTACTCCTCATTTTTTGTTAGTCTTCCTCTCCTCTGGTGTGTATAGGCTAGTCTCTTTGGTTTTCTCAGTATTCATAACAAGTCCTGGTTCCCCTGTTCCATATTTTTCTTTTCCCGGCATATTGATACCGGTATATTTACGAGTACATGCTGTAAATATATACACAGTGTAATCACGTCAGTGACTCAGTGGTTCCCATACATGTGGGGTAACGGACCCTCTTCAGTAGGGTATTTTGATAGCTACCGGTACCTGCGGGGGGGGAAAAGTTGTTAAACAACTTGCGTACGAGTTTTACGGCTGGGATGATGAGCTCTCTTCTTTTTTTTTTTTTTTTTTTTTTTTTTAGGCTATGTCGTATGCAGTATGTTTACAGAATTCTCATATAGCCTATATTTTTATCCCACAAGAACAGATACTTATAATTTATCAGTACAAGTAATTCCATGTGTATTATGATCGCACGAGTATTATGACCACAGTTAAAGGTAATTCCATCTGCATTATGATCGCACTTGAGTATTATGACTACAGTTAAAGGTAGGCATTCTTGTTTCTTGTTGTTTCATCCTGTGAATCACCCCACACATTCATTAGTGTTTCATATCGCTTCATACCCAGTCTATTGTACCTGGTGGAGAGCGGCCGTACAACAATCAATAGCGATCTTGCTCATTCAGACTCCCTCGCTTTGTCTTCGTCTCCCTGGTGGTGGTGGTGGTGGTTCACTGGGCAGGCTGATGGAGACAGGGGGACATAATAACCAGAATAATACTTTGACAGCACAAGGAACAGAAAACAGAGCATATCCAGTAACTATAGTCGTCGCTGATAAAGACAAATAAAACCCAGAGGCAATAATACGAAGCAAGAAGAATTTTAAGAACATACCAGCTGTGAAAGAGGGATGAAAGATAACATTCCCGGCAGGTGGAAGGAACACTGGGCATACTTGTAAACTCGAAGAATATAAAAGGAAAATAACAACCAGTCTCATAGATACCTTAACCAGTGAAGTCCTCTATATTCTTCCACATTTTAAGAGTTAAGAAAGTGCCGATAGTGTGTGTGTGAGAGAGAGAGAGAGAGAGAGAGAGAGAGAGAGAGAGAGAGAGAGAGAGGGCGGGGGGAATCAGTATAAGCAAGATTTCAGTGGATTATAACAAAATTTCATGATTCGAGTTTAATAAGAGTGCAGTTGAAATGATACGTGAATATGTATATGATGCCAGCATAAATAAAAAGACGCTCAGTGACGATATTAGCCAAATTCATGACAATTATTTCATCCTCAGGGACCAGACAAGTAAAGGAATGATTGACTGTGAGTTTACTTACGTCTGCTGTATGTACGTTATTTATATCCACATCGATGGTTGTTATGTGACCAGAATCCATCGTACTGTTATCTCTCTATCTATCAGTATCGATCTATCTATCCATCTGTCTATTTACCTGTCGATCTGTCTGTTTATCAATCTGGTTTCCCATCTATTTAATCAGAGTTTAATAATAGAAATTCCTCGACACAGTGGGGTGGGGATGAACCTAATACAATCCTGGGCCATTGATCAAGGCGCTCAGTGGCCCCAGACGCTTCTTACTCACTTCCCTCCTTCTCGTCCCTTCCCCTCTTCCCCCTTTCTCTCCGTCCTTCCACCTCCCCTTTCCCTCTTTCCCCCTACCCTACCCTTCTCCCCCCTCCCACTTGTTCACACCCGCTACCCCCCCCACCTTCCTTTCTTTCCCCCTACCCGTTCCCTCTTCCCCCATCCTCCCGTCCTCCTCCACTTCCTCTTTTTATCCATCTTTCCCTCTACCCATCTTCCTTTTCTTCCCCCTCTTCCCTTTCCTCTTCCCCTTCCCCCTACCTCTCTTACCTATTCGTAGCACCCTTCCCATACCCCCTCATGGATATATATATATATATATTTTTTTTTACTCCACCTTATTTTCCCCCTCTTCCCTGGGAGCTGGGGAGGAGGGTGAAGAAGTGGGGTGAGGGGGAGAAAGATTGGGGGAAAAGGAATTGGACGGAGGGGAGGAAAAGGTTAAAGAAAAAAGAAGAGTGTAGAGATAAATTGTGTGATTTGGTGTGTGAGCTCCTGGGGGTCCGTTCTTTCCCTCCAACCCCCCCCCCCTCTCTCTCTCTCTCTCTCTCTCTCTCTGTTGGGAGAGTGAGAGAGAGAGAGAGGAGATAATGGCAGAGGTAGGAGGGTGGATGGTGACGATGTGTGGTAATGGAAATGAAAGTGGCATATGGGAGAGGTGGAGATGAGGGGCGCAGGAGTGGTGGAAGGGTGGTTAATGGTGGATATGGAGTTGGAGGTAAGAGGCAGTGTAGAAATGGAGATGGTGAAGGGGGTGGAAGGAGTGGAAGAGATAGTGGAAGTGGCAGGAGTGGTGAAGGTGGTAGGTAGAAGAGGAGGTAGAGTAATGAGATTTTGTGATGAGCGGGTAGGCTTGTGGCAGAGCCTGTGGAGGTGGATGGAGCAGTTGAGGTCGTGGGGGTGAGGGAGATGCGGAGGTGTATAGGTTATAGTGTGAATGAAGGTGGAAGGAGTGGAAATGTGAAGGAGATGGTGTGAGTGAAGGTGATGGAGATGCGGAGGTGTAGAGGTACCATACCGTAATGATTTAGTGAAGGTGGAAGTGGAGGTGGACGCCGTGATAGAGGTGGTAGTGGTGGAGTTGGCAGAGGTGTGGTGTGGAGATGATGGTGTGAGTGCATCCGCCCGGGAGACGCATCTCACGTGTAAACAGCCTGACCACAATAGCAGCCGCCCACCTACTGTCAGCGTCAGGGGTTCTGGAAGAGAGGAGTTCTGGTTTGTGGAAAGGAGGAGCTCTGGTATGGAAAATGAGGGTTCTGGATTATAAAAAGGACAAGATCTGGGTTCTAGAAGGGAAGAGGTTTGGATTCTGGAAAGGTGAGGTTCTGGGATATGGAAGTCAAATTTCCTAGGCAAATCAGGATCGTCTGGAGACAGAAGGAAGGGTTAACACTCTGAACTAGCTACTGGTCCAGATGGATATTCGATGATTGGGTTTCTTTTATGTTTAAGTATTCGGTAAGTTGGCTGATTAGCCTATACCTACTCGTATTATGGTATCACGCCATCCCCTCCCTCCTTGAAGTGTGAGAGGGTGTAGGAAAGTGTATGAGGTTGTGGATAGGTGTCTGTGAGCGTGGGAAAGTGCGTGGATATAATAGGTTGTGGCGAGGCGTTGGTGGGAGATTATTGTTAGGTATAGAAGATTGTAATAGTGTTGGGGGTTAGGATGGATTTAGGTTATGAGAGAGAGTGGAAGGTTATGAATGGGTCTAGAAGGTAATGGGAGAATGTGGAAGGTTATGGGAAGATGTTAATAGATGTGGATGGGTGTAAGAAGGTATGTTTATGCTTGGGTGGACGTGGGAATATGTGGCCATGGGATTCTATGGATGGGCGCAGGAAGATGTCGCAGGATTGGGTGAGCGCTGGAATGTGTGAGTCAGGATGTAAGAAAAGCTAAATAGGATAAAACGTATATAAACAAGAAAACAGAGAAAGCAGATAATTAAAACGAGAAAAGTGAAGGTACCTTAGTGTTTGCAATAGCTCTCCTCTCGTGCAACCCAAGTAGTGTGCAGAGTGGTGCAGACTGCGGTGGTGTGGAATATGTGTAATGGTTGATATGTGGTTGTGTCTGTGTTATTGTTGAAGGCTCTGTAGTTTTTGTAGATACTATAGTGATTAAAATAGCTCTCTTCCCTCGTGATCCAAACAGTGTTAGTATACCCGTTAGTGATGGCAGTTTGTTGGTATAGTGATGTTTGTTGTAGTGTGTTGATATTGTGGTGGATGTGTGAGTGTGGTTTCGTCTGTGTCAGTGTTGGTGCAGTAGTCTGTGCAGTTGTGGAAAATAGCTCTCCATCTCAGCTAGCCAAGCGGTGAGTTGTGTTGGTATACCCGCTGTGTTGGTATAGTGGTGTGCGGTTCCGCCTCTGTCAATGTTGGCCTCCTGGATTTCTTGCCAAGATAACACGGCAGGCACTTGGTCCCTGGGTCCCTCCTTACCAGCCTGAGACTAAAGTGAGATTATTTTAGGAATGTGTCGTTGTATGTGACTCTGTACACTCTTTGACAGAGTAATTGGTTTCTTGTAGCCTATTCCAGGAAACCATGTATTATGCTCTTTGGTAACTTCAGTAATCAACGAATGGGCGCCAAGTGGTCTAGTGATTTATGACGCTTCAGCCAATTAGTGGATTGTGACGCTGCAGCCGAATTAGTGGGATGTGGTGCCCCAGTCGAATTAGAGGACTGAGACGCTCCCGCCGAATGTGGCTCATCGTGTTTCGCTTTCAAGATGTTTTTTTTTTTTTTTTTCCCTCACGTTCATATAATGCCGCTCAGGGAAAGAAGGGTCGGTCACCCTCTCATTCACTAAAGTAAATAGCGTAGCCTTTGGCCCCAGCTCGTCGGATGGGGCAATACAGAACTGGATGATGACTGCTTGGGTGAGCACAGTCTAGCCTACAGCGACTGGAAAGGAGTCCAGGTGAGAGTGTAAAACAGAATAACCAGTAAGTAACAGCCATGGCAAAGGTAAACAGCCAACGTTGAGCTTCAGTCCAAAGGGCCATTCTAATGTTCAACAAAATGGTTGAACGGTAGCCAGAATATAATACCGTACCTGTGAGCCACAGTGCCAGTGAAAGGATTAAATGTTTTCTGTTTTACGTACCAGTCATACTCAGTGTATCTTTATCATCATCATCATCATCATCATCATCATTATTTTCATCATCATCTTTCCCACTAGTGCAGTGATTGAAAGGGATCTTGAGTGGAAACAAGGAAGTAAAAAAGTTGAAGAACAATCAGACAGTAATATTTATGAAATAGTAAATAGCCTAATGGTGGAAATACTTTATCTCTCACGTTTCTTCTCGTGTTGCAAATACAGCATTACGAAAAAAAATAATCTGTAAATACAGCTGAGTGAGATAGGCGCGAATTCCAGTCTGTTGAGGGTGTTTGTATAGTCCCGTTAAGGTGGGTAAACTTATTGTGCGTGTGTGTGGAGAAGGAGAGAGAGAGAGAGAGAGAGATGGTGGAGAGGCGTGTGTGTGTGTGTGTGTGTATACTGAAAAGTTTGTGTCTGTCGTGTGCGTTTGCTTGTATTTATGTAGTGCTATTGAGTGTTTGTAGCCTTATTGTCGTGCTTTTGATTGTCTGTGATGGAGTTTGATTGAGTGGTCATGTGTGCGTGAGTGAAAGAATTAAATTAGTGATGTTTGTGTTCAGGTTTATTGTGTGTGCGAGTGAGTGCGTGAGTATGGTTTAAGTGATTGTGACTACCTAGCCTTTGCTTATTGTGTGTGTGTGTGTGTGTGTGTGTGTGTGTGTGTGTGAGAGAGAGAGAGAGAGAGAGAGAGAGAGAGAGAAAAAAATGGTGAGAGAGGGTGTGGCTCCGCACAAATGAGATTTCCTCACACAGAGCCCCCGGTTCCGGTAGGCTTAAGCTAGGGTCTGTGGCAGAGGGAAGGGGAGGCAGAGGGGTAAGTACGTAGGAAGGGAGGGGGAGAGGGAGTAGGCTAGGATGATAGGTATTAGAGGGATAAGTAAGGAGATGAAAGGTTGGTAGGAAAGTTGATAGGCTAAGTAGTTTCCCTTGGTTGGTAGGTAGGGAGAAATGAAGGGGCTAAGGTAGGTGATTTGAATTGGTAGGGGGATGGAAATTGAGAAGGAAGTGAAGGGAGACTCTGGGAAAGGAGGAATTAGTTAAACTAGATAGGTAGGTAGGTAGAAAATTGGGTAAGGATCTGAGGGGTCGGTAGGTGTGTAGGTATTTAGTTTTTGAGCTGAGAGGTAGATAGGTAGGGTAAGTAGGAAAAGAGCTGAGGGGTACCGGTAGATAGAAAGGCAGAGAGCCAAGACTTTGGTAGTTTATATTTAAGAGGTAGGCATGGAAGAGAAGGGAAGTTGAGGAGGCTGGGAGAGATCTTGGAGACATGTAGGTAGGTAGGTAGGTTGGTACGTAAGTAGGTAAATACTATGTAGACTGGTAGGAAAGTGAGAGGGAGGAAAGTAAGTAAGAAGGACGATATGTAAGGGGGAAAGTTGGTCGGTAAAGTTTGGTAGGTGGGCGGTAGGTAAGAGTAGGTAGGAAGGGAAGAATAAAACAAATGTGTGAAAGATAAATTCGAAGCTTTACACTGGAGAAGTTAACGAGACTGAGTGCACACTAATCCTTTGAAGTGGCAGGCGCCCAGGCACAGGCCGAACGCTTTGAAAGGGAATGTGTGTTGGACTGAGTGTGAAGGACGACTGCAGATACGTACCTGTTATCTCCATTATCATTATCAGCATCATCATCATCACCTTCATCTCTCTTTTCTTCATTATAATTGTTGTTGTTGTCATCGTCGTTATAATCTTCATCGTCAGCACCATCATTTCCGTTGTCATCCTTATCATCGTTATTATCATCACGATGGTAATAATATAAGTGATGATGATGATGATGATGATGACAGTGGTGGTGATAATGATGGTAAAGAAAACTGGATTAAAAATACTAGTTTATATGTTACCCCAAACTTCGAGAGGCCTTTTCTAGGATGAGTTAAACTATCCAGCAGTAAAATGAGAGAGAAGAGAAAAAAAATCGACTGCTTAGCTTTCTGTCATCAAAACAAAACCATCTGGTGTGGGTGTGAATATTAACCTTACCGGGCAGCCGCGAGAGGAGTGGGGTATACCATTAGTGTAGAGAAGGTGTAAGAAACAGTGGTGTGAGTGGAGCTGCTTAAAACGGCTTACCTTTTTTTCTGCCAACAAAAAAACTCGCTAAGCCTAGAGAGAGAGAGAGAGAGAGAGAGAATTTGTGTGTGAGGCTGTTTTTGTTTTAGCAGCGTCTCTCTCTCTCTCTCTCTCTCTCCCCCCCATATACCACTATCTGTCTTGGATATTCTGCACTATTACGTACTATCCATCTAGGCTTTCTCTTGCTCTGTCTGTCTGTAATAATAATAATAATAAAAATAGGCATTGAAGGTATGTAGAAGGTGTATTGAAGCGAAATATAAGTGAGAATATGGAGGGAAGGATTTACAGTAGAAGGTAGGTAATTAAAAGGGACGTGTTAATGGCAATGCGTGTGTGGTGGTGATTAATGGTGAAGGAAGCCATTGTTACCATTACTGAACCACTCCCTCGTAAGTCACATTATTCCTTCCGCCACATAGCTCTCACTTTCTATGGCATCTGACTCTTTATTCCTTCACCCACGTGTCTGTCTAATAGGGTTTGAAAATCCATCAGCATAAAGGATCTGCATGCTTAGTCAGGGTGAAGACAATGTGAAAAGATGTCATCGTAGTGAGAGGATTACCCTAACTAAAAAGTAACTGCTGATTACTTATTTGTATTATCTCGTCAACGCAGACAAATTTATTCAGGCATACTTTGTAATATTTTTCTCCAGGTAATGCCAGATGATTATACTCGCAGCATGGAAACTTTGCGCGTCCCTAAGGTTAATCTTCACTAGCAGTATTCCTTTTCTTTTTTTCCTGGTCGCCCACATTCCTTCTCCCTCCGCATCCACACAGACTTCCTCCCCACTCCCACATCACCCTCCGGAAATCCAGTTCTCGTCTGCCCCAGCCAAACTGCGTGCCACCCCTGCGGCATTATCCAACTTGCAGCAACATTCCTGCGTCCTTAGTGTGCTCTCACAAGTTGCATCACACGCCACACTCACTTGTATAGGCGGGGCTGGCACAGAGGGCTCGCTAGAAAAATAAATAAATAAACAAATAAATAAATATACATAATTAACTTTTTCTTGTGTCATTGTAAGATGGTTAAATTTGCAGTGTGCGGTGTTTATAAATTGTTTTTCATTTTTATGTGATTTAGCTAAAAAATTTGTAGCTATTACTTACTGTATATATATATATATATATATATATATATATATATATATATATATATGATAAAAAAGATTAGGGTTTCGTAAGCTGTTATTGTGGGAAATAGGGTCAATGCGACGATTATTAAGACGATTCCTAGGTTATGACTGATGCCTAAGTATTCCTCATTAAGTCCAGTCTGCATAAGCAAGCAGCCTTTCTGCTGCTGGCTGTCCCCATAATTCTTGTATTTCGAGGAGGTGAGCAGCGTACCTTTGACTGGCAGCAACGGTACCTGTATGAACCGCGACTGCCTCTCATTGTACCGTATCCACAAGAACAATGACACTTTCTACACAGCGCATCATTCTTACAATACCTCCCATAACCACATAATCTATCCTGCCTTCAATTGTATCCTGCCTTTTTATGTAATCCCCCCCCCTTCTCTCTCTCTCTCTCTCTCTCTCTCTCTCTCTCTCTCTCACTGTTGATTTTGTTTTTTGTACTTATGTTTTGTGCAGGTCATTGCCTTTTTTTTTTTATTCACTTCCAAATCACATAAAATACGGAACTGCAGGGTAATTAGCTTTGATGATGATGATGATGATGATGATTGCTACATTACTTACGTCTTTCTCAGTGCGCTGTCAAGGCACAAAGACCACGGTTTTAGTTCCGGCGCTTATAGTTACAAAATCCTCATCCTCTCACCACGCTGGTTGTAACAAGACTCTCACTTTTATCCCCAATTAGACCGGGAACCGAATCCTTGCACTCCCTTTACCCGATTCCCGGTTTCGCAAGTGTGACATGGATGTGGTTGCAGTCCGCTCAACTTATGTGCGCACTTGACTAGGCTACGTGCAGTTGACGAGGGGGATGTGTATGCTTTTGGTGAGCAGGTGGGTGGGGGAAAGGAGAGTTTATAGTTTAGATGATGTGCATGGGTGAAACTAAGAAGATACAGATGTTTGAGATGGTGTGTGTATTAATTCTCTCTTTTTCCCACAGGTACGGTTGACGAGGGAACGTGTGCGGCCGGTGGTGAGTATGGGGGGTAAGGAGAGTGTATAGGTAAGGCTAGATTGTGTAGATGGAGGGAATATAAGGAGAATTATGCTTTTGGAATACATTGTGTTCTGGGTATGTGTAATTCCTTCAGTACGGTTGATTAGTATACCTGTGCTTGTGATTTCTGCTGCTGTAGTCCATTCACCCTAACTTGGCCAAGATTTTTGTCATTTTGCAGCTTATATCACATACTGTAGCTCAAGGGCAGAACAAGACGATACTATGGTTCTGCATCCTTTCCAGAGCACTTTTTCGTGACTAGCACCATATAGTAGTATTACTCTGTTGTTATAACTCAGCATTCATGATGGGGAGATGCCGGTTTTAGGCCAAGTTATAATAAAAAGGCCATAATTATGTTTTTGCGTGGTTTGAGGTAGTGCGTTTAATTTAGGGTGAGATAAGTATCATTACGTAGGTTTTTAGGTAGGTACCGTGTGTATGTTTGAGAGAGAGAGAGAGAGAGAGAGAGAGAGAGAGAGAGAGAGAATTAGGTATCGTTGTGCAATAAGGTCGACGAACTGAACGCATGGCTTCCAATTTACATAGCCTAAATACACAAACCTTACGATCCCAGAAAGAGAGAGAGAGAGGAAGAGGGTCACATCTGATATTACGATGTTTACGTGTGAATGTGAGTGGGCGAATGGTATGCCGGCGGATATGCTTGTGCGTCTCTGGAATGTGTGTGTGTGTGTGTGTGTGTGTGTGTGTGTGTGTGTGTGTGTGTATGTAAATATCAACGAATGTGTGTTGAGCTAGTGTGTCTGTGTGTTGGAATGTGAGTGAATATGAGCGAATATGAATAGCATGGGGGGGGGGGACTGGGTAGTATAGTTGGACCTGTGTGATGAATAATGTGAGTGAGCGGGTCCGGGTCGCGTGTGATGTCAGCGAGTGTGAGTAGCGTGAGTGAGGGAGTGTGAGGTGGGTGGAGTGAGATGAGGCACTAGGTCGTCAGGTCAGCAGCCTCTCTAAACTTTCACTCACGGGAGAATCAACCCAGATGCTTCAGACCCTCTCACCTGTGTCTCCCTCACCCTCCATCACATTCCCTCAGGTAGGTTTTCTTATTGTGATTCCTTCCTTCTTACCTGTATTTTCCTCTTCTTCCATCCTTCCTTTGTTTTTAGTTTTCTTGCTTTATCTTCTTCCCTTATATCCCTGTTCTTTTTTCCTCCCTTCCCATGTTTTCCTCACAACCTTTATTTATTTCTGTCTGGCTGTCTGTTTTATTTGTCTGCCTTTTTTTTTTTTTTTTTTTTTTTTATCATTTTGCCAATCTCTGCGTTTGTCTGTCCGTCCGTTTATCGTATCTACACTTGTCTATCTGTCAGTCTTCTTCCTCTTTTCTCATTGTCTTTTCATTTATCTTTCCTTACCTCCTCATTCCCTCTTTATTCTGATTACTCTTCCTTTCTTTATCTATCTCGCACTCACACCGCTTTCGTTCATTGTAGTGGTAGCCTTCTTTACTTAACTTTTCCCCATTTATCTTCTTTCCCATATTAACCACTCTCATCTTTTTCAGTCGTCTCTTGTCTTCCCATTGCTCATTTTCTTTCATCCTTCATTCCTTCCTTCCTTTCAAACTCTCACTTCCTTCAGCAATCCTCCAACCCTTTGTCTTCATTCCTTAACATTGATTATTTTCCCATTCTTTCATCATCTCATATTTTCATTTTCCACTGCTTTCTTCCTTCTTTCTGTTCGTGCGTTACATCTTTCACCGTTCTTCATTCTTTTCTGTTTCTTGTCTTTCATATATTTCCTCCTCTCACCACCTTCAGCCCTGTCTTTCTCTCCTTCCTTGTCTCCTTCCTTCCCTCCTGGCCTCCTCTCTCCTCAGTATTATTCTTGACCTCACCTCCCATGCACCTACCTTTGTCTACCTTATACCTGCTTGCTTCCTCTCCTCTCCTCTCCTCTCCTCTCTCCTCTCTCTCTCTCTCTCTCTCTCTCTCTCTCTCTCCTGTGTAGGCACGTACAGGTATGATCAGTTCCTTTGCACCTTATCGAAAGTGATCCACACGTTGTTTTAGTGCCGGTATTCAGCCATAATTAAATGGTTTAAAATTTTTACATTAGTTTGTAATTTTGCTCACGTAGAAGATGGAAAATGGCGATAGGTCTGAGGCCATGGAGTGGAATCTGTGTATATTTAATTAAAACTTGGCAGTGTGAAGGATACAGAAAAAAAAAAAAAAAAGGGTGTTGGAATATCGGTGAATTTGTGTGAAACCCCAGAAGTTTAAAGAATATCGAAACCAGCTGAGATCATTAATAACCAGAGGGGTTGGCGTCGCACTGCATTAGCTCGGAACGCCATCAGAAGTGTAAAGGAATTATTCATCGCGGCTTTGGGTGGTGCGAGAAGGAGGTGACGTGGAGTCTGACCCTCGCATTGGTTATTGATCTGCTGGGGTAGCTGACCATCTGTAGCCTTACCTGTACCCCCCACCCCCTGCCGTGAGGGAGAGAGAGAGAGAGAGAGAGAGAGAGAGTAATGATCGAGTGGTTAGGCCTACAGGGATGCAGGTAGGCCTAGGTAGGATGGGCAGAGAGACAGCGATAGCAAAATCATTAACTCCTTCACTCCCATGATGTGTAATAGTTCACCTTAGCTTTTCTTAGTTTTTCGTCCTTTTGTAACGTATTTCACATTGCTACATGCCAGAAGTCAGTGTTACGGCTGTGCACATCCTTTTCATAACACTTCATGACCAGCACCTTATTCAAATGTTCATCTCTTTTTACAAATCATCATTCAGATTTGAGACATGGGAGTTTTAGGCCAAGTTACGGTAAAATCACTGTAGCTTAGTTTATTCGTGTTTTCTTCACACGATTTTATTCAACTCTGGGTAATCCCTTGGCAGTAAATTGGTTTGTAGAGGCTGTACACTGTATAAATTCTCCAGCTTCAGAAGTTTCTTTATAGGTAAGTAAACGAATCAAGAGATAGCAAAAATTATGTAAAAAAATTATACTGTAGTGAACAGCAGTGAAAAAAAGCTAGATAGACAGGTACAGTAAGACGGGGTCTCTTCAGAAGCTGAATAAGCTCATTTAGCTGTTGCAAAAGTGTAAAAAAAGGGAGGGGGGGGGAAGAAAAGAAAGTACTGTTCATAGCGAAGGGGCTTAACGATGTCACTGAAAGCAATTAACGTCGACGGTACCTGTGACGCTAACTACCTTCCGGCCATTGTTACAGACTGGGTATTAGTGGTGGGTGGAGGGTAGGTAGGTTAGGTAAAGTTACCGTAGGTTTGTTTTGGTAGGTTGGTTTAAGTTGGTTTGTCGCCCCTTTGGAGATAGAGAGAGAGAGAGAGAGAGAGGTAAATGAGGACGTGAGAGTGGAATTGAGGGGGGTGTAAGTCAGAGTGGAAGGGAGAATGTGATTGAGTGAGAGGTGTGTGGTAATGTGGGTGTTGAGTAGGAGTGTGAGGGAGTGAGAGAGAGTGTGGATTGGTGGAGGTGTGAGGAGGAGTGACAGTCTTAATATGGGAGTATATAAGAGGGTGAAATTGAGGCTATGAGTGTGTGAGTGACGATGAGAGAGAATGTAATTGGGTGGAAGTATGAGGAAGGGTATATGTGTGAGTGTAAGGAAGTGGGAGAGTGTGTGGAGCTGTGAGGGACTGTGTGTGTTGGGAACGTGTAAGGGAGAGGGAGTGTGTGTGTGTGTGTGTGTGTGTGTGTGTGTGTGTGTGTGTGTGTGTGTGTGTGTGTGTGTGTGTAGACAAGAGAGAGAGTGTGAATGTGTGGAGTGAGACAGTACGTGTGTTGAGGTGTGAGGTAGGGTGTGTTAGTGACCTTGAGAGGCGGTAGATTGTGTCACGGATGGTGGGTGTGGGTAATGGTGAGTAATTCCTCGAGTAAACGTTGGTAATGGTTGCTATTATCTCCACCCCCACCCCCACCTCACCTCATTCCTTCCCCCACCAGCCACTACACAAACCACCCCTTCCTCCCCAACCCTCACCCATGCCCTTGCCATTCGTGCATCGTTTCCCTAATCCCCACATTTTTCCAGCTTTACGAGAGAGAGAGAGAGAGAGAGAGAGAGAGAGAGAGAGAGAGAGAGAGAGAGAGAGAGAGAGAGAGATTTCCACACCACTGACGCAAACCTTCCATGATCATCTTGGTATTTTTCTCTATAATTACCCACAAAGCCCCATTCCCCCAGCCTACTCTCGGACTTGATATTTGCTAATATATTTTTCTTGCGAATGTGTTTTTAATTGAATGGACACTTCTGTAATTGACTGGACATTTACCAACTTACACTCCTGAATATCACTTTTCCATTTTCCAATATACTGTTACTTGTGCTTCTTATCTTGTTTCCCACTCTCTCTCTCTCTCTAACACATTGACCCCACTCTCATCCTCTACCCCCTCTTACCTCTTTATTTTTTGTCCATATATTCCCTTCACTTACCCACCTTTCTTACCCCTTTCCTTTTTGTTTTTATTCCACTCGCCTCTTCCTTCTCCTTTCTCACACCTTCACTCCCACTAACCTAACCTTCCTTCTTCTTCAGTCCACTCACTCCTTCCCGTCTTTCCTTCCTCCCATAATTTTACTCCTCCTACACACTGGAATATTCAGTCCCGCCTCTCTTCCATTGTCATATTCCATCCTTTCCTATCTCTCCACCTCCCACCCCTTCACTCCCTTTTTTTTCCACCCACTTCTCCCTCACCGCTACCCCCACCCACACCCACTTCCTTGACACCAACACCTCCGTCATTCCCTTTTCTCTTTTCTCCCATACCCTCACTCCCATCCACCCACCCACCTACCAACACTTATTCTCACGGTCACAATCTTTTCCTTCCTCCCCACTCACACCCTCACCCCCACCTACTCACACTCTCACCCCTTTTCCCTTTTACCTCACCCACACCCTCACCCCTGTCCACCTCTTCCCATCCACATCCTCACCCCCACCCACCCGCACCCTCTCTCCTCAACTCACACCCTCATCCCCACCCACCCACACCCTCTCTCCTCAACTCACACCCTCACGCCCACCCGTCCACATTCTCACCACCTTTTCCCCCCACCCAGACAGTCCCCTAACCTAACCCAAGCCTACAGGTATTTCCGGAGGAGAGTGAGCGTCGCCATTAGAGAGGCAGTCAGTCTGGGAACCACTTGAGTCACTTGGGTTTTTGTGGTGCCTCATGTACCCGCAGAGTGCCCGTCTACTCTTCCACTCTCACACCCCGTTCCCTCTCTCTCTCTCTCTCCCCCCTCGCTCCACCTCTCTCCTACACTCGCCCACTCCGCTGTCCACTCCTACCGGTACATGTTCTTCCTCACACATTGCATACCCACCCCTCATTCATTCTCATTCCATCTGTCACCCTTCCATCTCTTCACTCCTATACAGTACTCACACATTTCCCTTCTCCCCCATACACTTCCCTTTCCCTCTCTCTTCTTATATCTTGTCTGATGCTCACATCTCTCACTTTTTTGTTTTCCTTTCACACACTTGCCTTCCTCCTCCTCCACGCACGCACTTCGTTTTCACCTCCCATACTCGCATATTCGTTTTTCCCTCTCCTCCCTCCCACACCTCACACACCCACCCCTCCATTCACTCCCACACACACACCCCACCTTTCTCTCACACTCACTTTTCCACCGTTCTGCCTACTTCTGCCACACCTTTCCCTCCTCTTTCAGACTTTCTTTTCTCTTTCTTCCCTCCTACGTACAGTACTTCTCTTTCTCCACGCACACACTGACTTTTTTCCTTGCATTCACGTATAGAGTGCTCTTCTGCTGAGTTACCTCCACCGTTTGCACACCCTAGGCTGGGAGAGTCGCGCCATATGTGTTGTGGTGAATTAGTGTCTGGGTTTTATGCTCCCTACTGCCAGCTTTTTTTTTTTTTTTTTTTTTTTTTTTTTTTTTTTCCTGCTGTCGCCTTGGAGTGGCTGACCATCCTCCGAGGGTAGTATTATCTAGTGTGTCTATTTGTATTTATAATTTCTGCGTACCGGTAGTTTTAGTAGACGTAATACAAGAAAATATTAACATGATCGGCCTACACCGAAATAACCGTCGAGTAAGAAGTGTTGAGGAGCCTGCCAAGCCCACGAGAATACGTTCCTTTGTGTGTGGGTGTCTCGGAAGGCGATGGCGTGAGTCGGTGAGGCGGGGTGAGGGGTCAAGGAAAACAACAATAGCAGCTTTTAACGACTACCGCTGCCTCATCAACATCGTATATGTAGTATTGTCAACACTTACACAAACTACCATGCATTTAATTTTTGTAGAGGCTTACCTTTACATTTATTAATGTATTTATGAATCTTTATGGTGCTTATGATTGTATATGTATGTATACATACTGGTCCGTCAGCGCACGGCATTACCATCACAAGCTATGACAACAACATAAAACACAAGTAACTATGTTACAACTAAAGTAGCTGGTTCGTAGACTGAAAAGTGTACCTCTTCGAAAACTGCACGGTCACATTATGAATTGTGGGATAAAGATGATATATACCCGGTACCATTTTTTCTTGGTAGATAACAGTACTAAAGGTATTCGTATTTAGTGAACGTAGTCTATCAGTAAAGTTTCTTATTATCCCTTTTCTTGAAATCATTATCCTATTCAGTTCGATTACTTTTTTTAAACGTCTTGTTTGTTACCAGTGGGTGGTTTTATTCAATTTTTGACAGACTACTAGTGGTGAAGGGGTAGAGGCCATATCTAACCCCACCAGTTTGAGGAGTCTCTCCAAAACTGAATAAAATCTATTTGCAATGACATATATATATATATATATATATATATATATAATGTAATTAGAGTGAAGTGGTAAAACGAGCATAGTGAACGAAGGGTTAGCGGTGGGAGGGAGGGGGTCATTCAGTACACATAAAATTTTGTCGCAAAAACTCTATTCAGCTAAATATATTCATAAATTTTTATATAACGGTACCGTATATTTTTCAGACACACAAAAAATAAAAAGACAGACATAGTCTATATTGTAAAAAGATAACCTTTTACCTCTGATGGCGGAGGTGAAGCCAAAAATAGCTGGAAAAAAACACCAGAAAAGAACAGAAACTCCGGTGAAACTAGCCCTTTTTATGAAGCCTTGTTATAATCGTCATCATTATCATCTTCATCATCATCATCATCATCATTATCATTATCATCATCATCATCATCATCATCATAATAGTCCTCGTCGTTGACGTCGTCGTCTTATTTACAACGGAAGTTGGGTAATAATAACTTAATGATGATGTTGACGATTTCCCTTCTGTTTTTGTTCTGTAAATGACTCAAGTCTACACAGTTTCCGTCTCTTATTGCTTAGTCTAGCGCACAAAGAGGGCAAAACAGTGGCGTTATTGTTTACTGTTGGGTTATGGGAAATATTTGACTTCCTCAGCAAATGCACACGTAGCACACAGCACTGCCGCAACCACAACATCCTTCCCTTCCCTGACACAGCAGATATTTTATGCTGATTCTACAAATAAGTGTGCTGTTTCATTCATTCGTCATCATCATCATCATCATCATCATCGTCGTCGTCGTCGTCGTCGTAGCTCTTTTCATCATTATAAATCATCTTCCTAACACATCATCATCATCATCTTCATCATCATAACCGTAATCTTCCTGTTGTACGTGAGATAAGATCGGAAGACAGGAAAAGTAAAAAAATAAAAAAATAAATAAAAATAAAATACGAGAACTGTCATCAGAGTGCCCAGCCTTACTGGGTCACAGATTCACTCACTCACCACCCAGGCCATTGAAAAAATGTAAAAGATAAAGAAAATAAGGCAAAATAAGTACCGGTATAAAGTAAAGCTCATTAAGGCCTTTTTTTTTGTAATAAGCTGAAACAGAGATGAAAGTTTGTGTGCTGGTCTTTGTTTATTAATTAGCCCAACAGAGCGGTTCTTTTTGAGTTGGTAAAGTAAATATAGAGGTTGTTAGGGCTTCGTTTTTTTTTTCTTAATTGTTTGATGCTGCTTCCTGTGGGGGTGGTTTTGAAATTTCGCATTATCACTACACTTGCCAACAACTCCATCACAGTAACCTACCACACTCCACTACACTACCGCTCTACCACTCCACCCCACTACCACGTTACTCACTGCTACTGCACGAGACTGCTACACCATTCCACCGCTGTTCTTGTACCGCATTATTTTACTACCACCACCCCAGGACCCTAAATCACTAGCCTGCAACCCAGCCACACTGCTACCCCACCACACTACCACTTCACTCATCTACTACAGCATTCTACCACACCATCTGTTACACCACTTTGTTTCACTGTATTACCACATTACTCAACCACAACATGACAACCACTCTCCTCCCCTCTTCCTTCTACGACGCCACCGCACTACCACTTCACTCATCTACTACGCCACCATTCTACAACCACGTAGTTCCACTGTACCACCACACTACAACCACACTCCTCCTCCTCCTCCTCCCTCTCTCCCTTCCACAGCAGCCATCGACAAAGAGCGGAAGTGTCAGCCCTCTCCCCTTCAACCCACAGATCAATTTCTTCTATCCTGTAATTTTAAACTTTTTGAATTTTCTTTCCATGGTCCCTGTCCTATTGTAGTATTGTTCCCTCGCTTTCTTTTCGTATGTACATTTTTTATTGTGCCAGTACCCTATCCTTGTTGTATTGTGTTTGGAGTATTGTGTGTATTGTGATTGACCCATACTAAGCTGAATAAAATCGCCAAGCGGAAAGTGGAACAGTGTGGAATATATTGCTGTGAAGGATACGGACGTTGCTAGAACCTTTATGTATTTATTTATTTTAATCCGAAGTTTGTGTGCTGATATTCCTTACTGGGTGCTAGTGTGTATTTCTGGATGTTATTATTATTATTATTAGTAGTAGTAGTAGTAGTATAAGCTGATATTACCGGTACCTTGTCAAACGTTTACACTCCAACCTACTTACCTCGCTAAATACATAGCTACTATTTTCCCTTTCTTACTAGATATATATATATACTGCCTACCCACCAGCCTCACCACTTACTTCCCTTTCTTGCTTACCAGACGTATCCCAGCATACCTGCCTGACCATATTGCCCATCTGCTTCAGGCCTACTTACCTTTCGTCATTCTTTCATTCATACATACGTGTCAGTCTACTTCCCTACGTCCCTCACCATACAGCGTACCTGCTTCTTACCTGCTTGCGTAACTTCATTCATTCATTCATACGTACGGTAGCCTCCCTACTTGCCTTCCCACCTACCTGTCGACCTACTTGCATAACCTCATTCATTCATTCATACGTACAGTACCTACCTACCTAACTACCCACCTGCCAGCGTACCCCGCTAAATATTACCTTTTGTCTCACCCAATACCTACCTACTTCCCTACCTTGCACCTCCCTCCCTGCCTGCCTCCCTAGCCTCACCGCACCCAGAAATCAATGCAGGTGGGCCCAGGTAAAGGTTGACAATTACTCCGGCCAGCCTTTACCCGGAGTTAGGCCTGCATACTTAACTTCCTGGGCGGAGTAAAGTTCTGGCTCCATCTACCTCCCTGCCATCACATATCACATCGGCTGGTGGCGTGTGCTGACTTTCTGAGTGTCGTGTTAGTTTTCTGAGTGTGAGAGGTGTAAGGTGTATGAGTGAGAGTTTTAATCCCTCCGTACGTACATTTTTGTGTATTGCAACTACTCCACACCATACTTCCACACTCCTCCACACCATAATTTCACACCACTGCATACCACTCCTACGATCTTCACTTGATTGATTTTTATAATAACTCACCATAAGAGAGGAGGAGAAAGTAATGATAGTCCGCTGTGCTGAAGGTGATAATTGTGTCGGGGAAGGGGAAGGGGGAGGGTTGGAAGGAAGGAAGCAATGGTTTTGTGGGAGAGTGAGGCGTCCCATTGTGTCGCCCTGGGTTCCGCCATTTTTTATGTCGTTCACACACAAGCCCGGGACGGTGACTTGGGCCACACAGGTGCGTTCGTTCCTGCCTCATCTCTCATACCAGGAAAATACACACACACACACACACACACACACACACACACACACACACACACACACACACACACACACACACACACACACACACACACATCCTAGGGCAGAGTAACTGAAAAATCCCCCCTGAAGCTGAAAGACGTAATTTAAATAGCGATTCACGAAGGTCATAATATATCCCCTCCAGTTCAATGTCATCCTGGGTCAAATAAAATCGTCCGGAGATAGCAAGAATAAAGAAAATGTCATGATACTGGAGAAGTTAACCTTTTGAGAGTAGGAGGATAATCCAGGGTTAACTTTTTTTTTTTTTCATTTTTAGTAAGATTAGAGCGAGAGATAACTTTACTCTCGCTCCGTGGGTAGAAGTGAGAGAGCCGGGAGGAGGATTTGACAGAAGACTGAGAGAGAGAGAGAGAGAGAGAGAGAGAGAGAGAGAGAGAGAGAGAGAGAGAGGTGACTTGTGGAGGCGTGAGAAAAAGTCCCTTATTGAGGTTTTATTGCCCTTCGGTTTTATTGGGGCCCCTGTGTTGGTTGTTATTCCCTAGGCTTTCCACTCCAATTGCCTCCCATACCATCGTTAGCAAGAGTCTCGGGCTGTAATGGTTTCTCTGTGTTCTCTCTGTTCTCGTTCTCTTGTTCTCTCGTTGTTCTCCCTTGCATATGTTTTTCTCCTTCTTTTTTTTTTTTTGTTGCCTTGTTCTTTCGTATCTTTTCCTTTGTTATTTTTTCTCTTTCTCACTGTTTGGTTTTGCATCTTCCTTTTTCTCTCTCATCTGTCCTTCCTCTTTCTTCTTCCTCTCTCTCCTCTCTTTATCCCCCTTCCCTCTCTGCTCTCTTCTTGCTGTCTCTCGCTCTCTTTTTTTTTTTTTTATTGACGTTCTCTGTTACCACCTTTTTCTGTTCATGTAATTCTCTTCTTGTTGTTCTCTTCTTTTGCAGGCTGTCTACGGGTGTTAGTGCTCTCTCTCTCTCTCTCTCTCTCTCTCTCTCTCTCTCTCACACACACACACACACACACACACACACACACACACACACACACACACACACACACACACACACACACACACACACACACACACATTTCCTCTCTCCTCTAGTTGTCCCCCTTACCCCCCTGACCATAACTCTTCCCTCTCCCTCCCCCTTCTTCCTCCTTCCTTTTCTCCTTCCCTCCTACCCCCTCCTCTTTAACGTTCCTCTCTTCTTTAGACTTCCTTTCCCTACTTCTTCTACTCGACTTCCTCCCCTCTCTTCTTTCTCTCCCTCCATCTCCTCTTCCTCCTTATCCTTCCCTCCATACATGTCTTTCCTCTTTTCCTTCCCTTCGTCCTTCCTCTACCTCATCTCTTTCTTCCTTCCTTTCCATCATCTGCTTTCTCTCCTCCTCCTCCTCCTCCTTCCAATAACTTCCCTCCCTCATCCCTTCTTCCCCCCACATTCACTCTTTTCCTATTACCCTCTCCACTTAAATTCTTTCCTCCTCCCCCCTCCCTCCACTTCTCTCCCTTAAATTTATCTCCCTCTCCCACCTACGTGCTTCCCATTAAATATCCTTCTTCTGCCCCTCCTTCCACCCCCTCCCATCAATTCCCTTCCTCCTCCCATTACTTCCCAACCGTTCTTCCCTGTTGTCAAATTTCCCCTTCCCCACTCCTTCCAGACACACTTCCTGCATTGCACCTGTTCAGTCCTGTCCTTCTTTCCATCCTTCTCCCCCCTCTTCTTCTCTTCCTCCTTCATCCTCTTCCATCTCTTCTTCCTCCTTCCTGTCCTATTTTCCGTCCCTCCCACAGCCTTGCCCTTCCATAGACTTATATTTTTCCTCCTATCTCCCATTTTTCATTTATGTCACCTCCCTTTCTCTTCTCTTTCCTTCACATTCCCCCTCATCCTCTGCCTGTCTTTCTCCCCGTCTCTTTCCATGCCTTTCTGTCTTTCTTTTCTTCTTCCTCCTCCTCCTCCTCACACTGTTTTTCATTCTCCGTTCGTCTGTCTTTGCGTCTTTCTTCGTTGTTTCTTATTGGTTTTCTTTTCCTCCTGTTCCCTCCTTTCTATCTATCTTTCCATCCGTCCGTCCATCCATCCTTCTTTCCTTCCTTCCTTCATTTTTCCCTTTTTTTTACTATTTCCTCTCATTTTGCTATTTCTGTCTTTCTTGTTGTTCTTTCTTTCTTTATGTTCTTTCTTTTTCTTCTTTCTTTTTCTTCTTACTTCCCACTCTCTGCATCTTTCTTTCTACCGACTCTCTACATCTTTTTTTTTTTTCTTCCTTCTCTCTTCCCGACCCTCAACTTGTCCCCATCGCGGTCGTTTAACTCTCGTCTGTCTGCTGGTGTGAGAGCAGGTGATGTTTAATTTCCGGCCCCATACACCTGTCTCTCTGCTCATCACACACCTGACGAGAGAGAGAGAGAGAGAGAGAGAGAGAGAGAGAGAGAGAGAGAGAATCATAGATCATTTAGGATATAAAGATAACTAAATAAACAGAAGAGGTGACGTTTATTTGGTTATATTTCATTGCGTGTCATATTTTTACGTTCTTAATTCCGTGCATGACTTTAGAAAAATTTTTATCGTGTCACATGCGTACGTTTATGATGGTGTAACACACACACACACACACACACACACACACACACACACACACACGGCAGATATTTATAGCGGTTTTAGCAGAGTAGTGTATAATTAAGCATACAGTGGGTAGTATTTTCTCTGATATGCTATTTTTTTTATCAATTTTTTCCTTTTTTGCACCATCAGTAAACAGACTCTGACCCACACAAAATATACTAGTCATCATAACGTTCCTACCTTCACATACATCGCTTTGGCAACAGACATCCCTTATTCATACCTAGCCAGCATTAGAAAGGATAAATTCTGGCTGTCACTCTCCATGCGATGAATACCATGTTGTTATTTTTATCCTGAATCCCCATATGACGCCTGGGTGAGTGAGTGTAGGAGGATGGTTGTTGTGTTGTTTTTGTGTGTGTAATTATAGTGAAGTGTATTGTAGGGTGTTTTTGTGGGCGTGTTGTTCAGCTGTACACGCGCTGCACGCCCATTGATTTGCTTGCTTTGACATTCAGACGAAGCAAGGGCAGGGATCTCTCTCTCACACACACACACACACACACACACACACACACACACACACACACACACACACACACACACACACACACACACACACACACACACACACACACACACACACACACACGATTATAAGCCGAAGTGCTCTTGTACATCGGCCAAACTATAACGTTGCTGTTGTTTGTTCTTCGTGCTGTCAAACGATTTACCGTAATACAGCTTTCGACCTTGTCTTACTGAAGTGTATTGCGTTGCCATAAATCGAGATGTATGTCTGCCTTTGCTGTCTAGAGCACTTACCTACTTACCAGCCTACGTACCTACATTGCCTTAGGTGCACTATACACCTGGCTAGCAAGGCCTCAGACTGGCATGCTTGTAATCTGATCAACGAGGCTTGGCTTTTGGAGTGAGCGTCGGAATGTTTAATACTTTCGCCCGGAGGAAGTAATTACAGTATTATTCTTGCTTTACCCATACGATTTTGGTTAAGGTTAAGAGCACCCTCTCTTATTGAAGGGGCCTGTGCAGGGTATACCTAACCCTTCCAGTCTGAAAAGTCTGTCATAATTTGAATACAGTGGTTTGGAGATTGCAAGAAAGCGATAAAGAAGACATCGTATGGAAAAGATCAGTCACTTCAAAAGGGTACCGGTAACTTCTTTTATGTGTTCTTCCCTCTGTCTCCAACTATTTTACTTATTCAGGTCACGAGAAACCTGAAACTGGAGAACAGGAGAAATTTCGAACTGAAGGGAGGTCTGTTAGCATTCACAAATCACGGTAGTTTTAAGAACCACGTTAGTAATAGGTGGCTTTTCGAGGATTGATTAACTCACCTCATTGTAGCAAGAAGATAATATAACTGAATGGCGTCCTCGGGCACAAGGAGTTAGTCAATCAGATAATTAGGATCAATGGTCCCTTCACACGCCTGGGATTCCCGACTAATGAAGCGAGATGCCTTTCAGTGCAGAGCGAATGGCACGAAGGTTATCCTCCCTCCATTGATTAAAAAAAAAGGTAAGTGAATTCTTGCTTTTGCTGTGCTGTGTGGAAGATACCATACATTTTGAAACACAGCAATTATGAAAAAATTATGTTCTACCCACACAAATCTCTTGAAGTTTTGTACGTCATGAGGATACAAAATTTTTTCCTCTATTTTCTTCACTGTTTTATATAGTCGATTCGGAACATTGATTACGCAGTTATTTCCTGAGACTTAGTATTCCCTCCGCGCGCAATGGATGGCGTCACACATACACACATGTCACCATTTGGGCACTGATAACCACTGTCTATACCAAATGCGTGCTGGGGCTGTCTCATTCAGGATCGGGGTGTATTTGTGAATGTCGGTGAATTTTGTGAAAGATCATGGCCTAAGAGTGTTAACGAAAAGCAGATCCCCCGGCTATGTCCAACCCCAGTCTGGGATCGATCTTCCGTCCTTTTGAACAGCACACACACACACATACACACACACACACACACACACACACACACACACACACACACACACACACACACTCTCTCTCTCTCTCTCTCTCTCTCTCTCTCTCTCTCTCTCCAGCAAAATGAGAGAGAGAGAGAGAGAGAGAGAGAGAGCAACCCAACCACCTCTTTTTCCCCTCAAAATCTGTCCCTTCGTGAATTACAGGAAAAAGGTAATTTATTTTTTGCCTCCCCCGTGTGGATTGTGTGGAGGTGGCCGGATGTGGAGCTGGATGGAGTAGGAGAGAGAGAGAGGGAGGGAGAGAGCGAGCTAGGTGGCATTTAGAAGGAATGGCAGTAACGACACCCAGACAGTGGAATATTTCTCTGTCTGTGATATTATAATGCCTTCAATCCCGTGACGTGTTTTTGTGCTTTAGACTTACTGACTCCAGAGGGTTTTATTCGCCATGGTTATTATCTCTAGCCTGATTTTTCTTTACCATTTGATATGTTCTTTAGCTTGATTTTGTTCACCTTTTGGTATTGTCTAAAGCCTACGATGTTATATAATACCTTCTATCCGGGGAAGTGGTATAGCCTAGTCTTGTGCTATGTCCGGATGACCGTGTTCGTCTAGGAGACCACTTGCTGTGAAGGGGCAGATGAAGGCTTCGACCTACCTCCAAAGCTCAATAAGAATTTTCTGATACCGCATAAAATATTTCATCTGATTAAAGGGGTTAGCTGTGTCGATATTTACTCTTTCACTTCGAGGGGTCTTTCCATAACTGAAGGAAACGGTCTTGTTTTAGCAAAATATAAGCTTCTATTCGTCATCGTAATGAAATGGTTTACAAGATATAAATTAACTCACGAGAATTTTAAGGTTTAATATTGCAGCGAATGGCAATGGAAGAAGTGGTAGAGAGTCACCTTAGGCCACGAGAATATGGTTTCTGGAATCTCAGCAGCTTTTGGCCTACATTCCCTCACCTTGCCGGCGCCGAGGTGAAAGAAGAGGCCTAAAAAATTCATTGGAAGCCGGTAGCACTCCGAAAGATCAACATTTGCTCTTTTAAAAAAAAATATAGGAGTAGGTCTGCCGGTATGATCAATATTTACTGTCTTGAACTGAGGGTGGTGTGAGTTGGAGGGAGGGCAACGTGATGGTAGAGGACATAGCGACATGGAAGAAGGGGAGGAGGAAGAATGGAGGTGTGAGGGAAGGAAAAAAGTGTTGAAAATAGAGCGAGAGGTATGACAGGAGGAAGGAGGGTGTGGGAGGACTGTGAGAGAGAAAGAGAGAGAGAGAGAGTAGGAAGGAAACATTATGGAGAAACAGGTGTGTGAGGGCAGGTGTTCGAGGGGGAGGGGAGGGAAATATAGAGGGAGGGTGAGGAAGTGTTTTGTTTATGTTGGACTCCATTAGGCTGGTGAGGTTTGCTGTAGGGTGAGGGAAGGAGATAAGTGTGCAGTACATATTTACGAAAGTACACACACACACACACACACACACACACACACACACTTCCTTTCACTTGTATTATACCAACGTTATAAGATTAAAATACCCCAGTCGAAACATAGCCTCGGCAGGTATTGATAGTGGGTGTTTTTAATGTTTATTTCGATACGCATGGACAGGTTATGGTTGCACACTTTGTTTATTCTGATTAAGTTATACAGACTCGAACGCACACAAACACGGCCATAACAACACTAGCTTTCACATGCATCACTGTCATGGCCGATAATCTACCTCTTCCCCGTTCGTGTTTCGCCAGCACAGAGAAAGGAGAATTTTTTTGGCTGCCATTTTCCCGACTAAGAAAAGGTCCTGTTCTGTAGGGTCACTGATATGGACGTATGGACTGCTACAGCCTAGTTACAACAGGCGACCCAAGTTTTCATCCTTACTAGGCTACGGACAAACTCTTATGTTTAACAGTGCAAGGTTTAAGTAAATAGTTATTCGTGGAAACACCGTGTTATTGAAACTAATCATCATCATTGACCAACTGCATAACTAGACTTCTCAGACTGGGAGGGGAAAATCACAATACCGGTACCTCACGCCATGCTAACTAAGATGGCTTCGCATTTTCTCTGAATTTCCTCCCCCTTCCTCCTGTTTATCTTAGCGTCATTCATCTTCTCCTCCTCTTTAATCCCTTCTCCCTGCTTTATTCCTCCTCCTCCTCTAACAAGCAGCCTCGAAAGGACCATAAGGTCTGTTGCTGTTTGCTTTCCTATGTAATCCTCCTCCTCCTCTTTGACCTAATTCATCTTCTCCACGTGCTTCTCTTCCTCCTTTCATCCCTCCTCTTCCTTCTCCTTTCATACGTGTGCCTGTGTTGTTTTCCTCGTCCTCCTCCTCCTACACCTGTTCCCCTTTTAGCTGTGTTGACATTTTCACCTTCTCCTCCCCTCCTTCCCCCCCCCCCTTTCCCATCCCTCCACTCCACACCACTCCACTCCACTCGTCGTCTCTCCTCCTCCCTTCGTCACCACCACTCTTCCTCCCCCATTTCTGTTCTCACCTTCCATCCTTATCCTCCTCTTTTAGTATTTATCCACTTTTTTTAACCACTGGTGGGCGCGTATTTGCTAGGAGTTTATTCCAGCTAACGCCGAGCGATTTTATGCATCTGAGAGTGAGTCATAAGAGCTGAAGATGTTCATATGCAGTATAATGTCCACCATATACACTCGCCACCTAATGCACTCGATTCTCATTATAGCTGAAGTCAATGAAATATTATAAAATCTGTTCCATGCAGTTGCTTCGGTTCATTAAGGGAAACTAGCCAATCAACTTAGTAGGTAAGAATATAACTTTAAAACCAACTGATAATTCATCTGTAATTAACTTAGTGATAGGCTGTTATGCATCAAGCAGCAGAGGAAAATTGTTTGACATTAGGTGACTTAAAATTACTAGAGTTTTCCCAACCATTTATCAGGCTTCTGTGAATGACTCAGCTGAATAAATTTGTCTTGCGTTGACTAGAATAAATATTAGTAGAAAAAATACAACCAGGAGAAGGTAAAAAAAAATATATAATGAAAAAATGTTGACTACTAACAAGGATTTACTGTATACGGGATATCCACCATTTACACACATGAAGTCACATGCCATTTACACACACACACACACACACACACACACACACACACACACACACACACACACACACTCTCTCTCTCTCTCTCTCTCTCAACTGAGCTATATTGACTTTCTTGCGTGTGTGTGTGTGTGTGTGTGTGTGTGTGTGTGTGTGTGAGAGAGAGAGAGAGAGAGAGAGAGAGAGAGAGAGAGAGAGAGACGTAAAGAACATTCCTGGAATCATCTTGAGTGTGTTGCTTGCGTCATCGTTATCTGTGTAAGAGTCGTATTCTGAGTGGTTGTGGAGATTTCGTAACACCTTTTTCTTAGAGATTTATTCTGCACATTACTCCTCAATATCGTGGTGTGTTATTTATGCAAGCCTTTTCGAGATTAAAGGTTTATCAATATCATCGCTGCAAGGGAATGTGAACGTGTAATATGAAAAAATAAATCGCTCAGGAAGAGGTAGTACGATGCCTCCTATACCATCTGGAGTGGCATTAGATTTAACCATTCCTCATGCTAACCAAGTGCGAATCTGATCAGGTGGCTATATTTCTCTCATCTTAACATGGCCCAGATTGTGTCCTTTTGTAGGATATTTCACGTAGCTCAGTGGCACAAAGGGAAAATGCAGCAGCGCTACATGCTCTCCAGAGCACTTCTTCGAAACTAACCGTATTTTAGTGTTACTCTTATTGTTAAAACTCAGCACTCAAGATGGAGGCAAGGCAGTTTTAGGCCAAGTTAGAGTAAAAGGAGTATAGTGAGAGGAGAACATGTTAAAGTGGAAGTGTTGTACGGTATTGTTTATGTGTGTCAGAGTCCAACACTGTATCCTTTTTACTCTAACTTGGCTGAAAATTGCCATCCCTCCGTCTTGAATGCTGACTTGTAACAATAGAATAACACTAGCGTATGTTGCTAGTCACGAAGAAGTGCTGTGAAAAGACGTAGAGCTGTAGCATTGTCTTTTTCTGCCAGTGAGGTACGTGAATAAGCTGAAAAAGGACGAAAATCCAGGCCATGTTCGTGTAAAAGAAGCATAGTAGTAAACTGATTGGGTCAAACGTAGGTTCATGATAGTATATAAAAGACCATTCATTGACCTCTGTGGTGAATAAAATAGCTTGTTTACACACACACACACACACACACACACACACACACACACACACACACACACACACATTTCAATCCAGTGACGTGTATTTATAGTTTACTCATGTTACCGTACCACCAGACGATTTTATTTAACGGAGTACAGATCTCTTGTATTGAGGGCATAAATGAAAACTAACTAACCTCTCAAGTCCCGCAAATTCTCGCCAGACCTGAATAGAATTTTTTGGTCGTAGCAATAACAGAGTCTAAAGTATTTCATCGGGATTAACTATAGCGCTTTTACTCTGACCTGACCAAAGATCCCTAACCCCTTTCAGCTCGATTGATGGGAAAGTGTACTCAGATTGGATGGTTGACTTGACTAGGGACCAAGGAGTCTCATTCCTACCTCATAACCAAGAATGATCGAATTTCATGCAAACATGAAAAGGATTCAGGCCGTGAGAGTGGACCAGGTCTGTCAGATGAAAGCAGAACCCGACTCTAGTAAATGGAATAGCGTAGTGTGTGTGTTGAGGAGTGGGCCTGGGAACACTCCACCCGCTTCCCTTGCAATCGGCTTTCCCTCTTGTGGTGACCTTTTAAAGATGACTCACTGCACAGGCCAGCCACGCGGTGTGTTGTCTGGTGTAGTGGTTGGCACACGCAGGCCCAGGCGAGGAGTGGGTAGATGGCACCGCAGGGAAAGGCAGACTGGTGACAAGAAGGGGGGTCGTTATTGTTATTACCGGTATTATTATTATTATTATTATTATTATTATTATCATTAATATTATTATTGTTATTGAATAATTATACATAATGGACAAGATTCATCTACATATTGTACCGAAATTCAACTGCATTGATTGAATTAATCGGAAATTTAACACTTTCACTCATCCACCCCTCCCTCCCATTCAGACTCGCTTCCACCTCTTAGCCCGTCCATCAAGACTCCCCTCCACCAACCTCCACCCCAGCTTCCCCACATCTCCACCTTACCATTCTCACACCCTCCCCTCTCGACTCCCGACTGCCTTACCCACCCCCCACTTATCATGTCGACTCCCTCCCCCTCCCACCACCATACACACACACACACTCATCCTCCCATCTCTACTCCTTGCAACACTCTGCACCTCCACCCCCACCCCAACCCTACAATCCTAATTCCCTCTGCACCCTCATCCTCTCATCTCTGCTCTTTGCAACACCCTGCACCCTCACCCTCCAGTCTTGATTCCTTTCCACTCTCCCATCCCGACTCCCTCCCACAGGCTACCCCTCCCATCTCTCAGTTCCCTCCTCCCTCTACTCATCTGCTCATCCCAGCATCTCCCACCCTTACACTCACCCCTCATCATCCTCACCCCTACTTATCTTCCAATTTCAGATGCCCCCCACCTAGTCTGTCCTTCGCCAGCCCCATTACCCAACCTTCCTCACCTACCCCCGTCATCCAGTCTCCCCACCACCCCACCATAAACAACCCCCCACCTCCCCCCACTCATACCACCCCACCACCCCGCGTGACCGTCATCGCCGCCGTCTGGGTGGAAGTCTCTGGAGCAGTGGGTGTGTTTGGCCTTGACAGTGGCTGGTTCCTCTTAAAGGTAGAGGCCCAGACAGTGACGTGTAGGCTTAGCAAGCAGGCAAGCAGACATTTATGCAGGCAGGTATATGTAAACAGGCAGGCACACAGAAATGGGCAGGAAGGCAAGCATAGAAACAACCAGACACAGATAGATAAAAAGGCAGACAGACAGACAGACATAAGTAGGGAAGCACGCATATGTAGGCAGGCAGGCAAGTAGACAGGGAAACTATGTAACAGAAATATAGACACATAGCAAGTCTGAAGACAGGCACACAGACTTGGAGACAGACAAATCGGCGAGACAGGCAGGCATTTGGGCTGAGGGAAAAGTATGCTACAGGAAGGCAGACATTAAGAAAAAAAATGAGTAGACAGGAAGACAAGCAAGCAGACACATGTAGGGAGGCAGGCAGACACACTCAAACAGGAAGGCAGACTGACTGACACATATGGGCAGGCAGGCAGACACACTCAAACAGGAAGGCAGACTGACTGACACATATGGGCAGGCAGGCAGACACACTCAAACAGGAAGGCAGACTGACTGACACATATGGGCAGGCAGGCAGGGAGGTGCACTTGAAGGCAACCTGGCAGACTCAGACAGAGAAGCAGACACACTAACAGGCAGATGGGGACAAAAGGGTATGCAGGCATTGAGGGGGTAGATGGAAATAGAAAGACACAAACAGCATGCAGATAGACATTCAGAAAAAGGACAGGAAAGAAGAGGCGGACAGACAGACTGACAGACTGACTGACTGACTGACTGACAGACAGACAGACAGACAGACAGACAGACACACACACACACACACACACACACACACACACACACACACACACACACACACACACACACACACACACACACACACACACACACACACACACACACACACACACACACACGAGCAGACAGACATGCAGAAACAGGCAGACAGATAAATCGACAGACTGGTAGACGAGTATGCATAGACAAACAGACATACAAGTAGGAGAGAGAGAGAGAGAGAGAGAGAGAGAGAGAGAGAGAGAGAGAGAGGAGTTAAATATGAAGAATGATGTCATGATTCCGTGACGTCATTCCTCAGGTTGTTGAAGTCAGCACTTTTCTTGAGGCCATATTTTATTTATTTATTTATTTTATTTGTTTAGTTAGTCAATTAGTTATGCTTTTTTAATGCACTTTATATCGCTATTATAATGGCATACGGCAGGTAACATACAAACTAATAATAATGCGTGGTGTATTAAATTGATCGCCAAAGAAGAGGTGCTAGAATGCAAAGACAGCGAAATTACGGCGCTTAGTTTTGTATATATTCCTTTTAACACTGGTAACATTAAAATCGCCTCTGCAGTATGAACACAAGTTGTAAAAAAAACTACAGTGTTGTGTTGTTGCGGTTCCATAAATCACACCAAGTTTTATGCCTTACTAAATTTAAGTGTCGGTGAAGACGATATGTGTGTGGATTTAATTGATTTTTACGACATATGTTTCTGATTAGGTTGATGTCTGATTTGAAGTATTGTTGTTACCGCCACACGACTTGATTAAACTTACGTGAGACTCTATGTAGTGAATGATAAATGAAGGCTACGTATAACCCTTGTCAAGTTTGTCCATAGTGGAATAAAATCGCCTGAGTAATAAAAAATAAATCCAGCTAGTTAGTGCAGTGAAGTGGTGGGAAGTTTAGTGTTACTTCCGTTAGGTTTCGTTTTTTCCCCTTGAGGTTTTACAGCTGGAGGAAGAAGTAGTTTAGATGAGGAGAGGAGATTAGACACTGATACGAGGGAAGAGGGAGGTGGAGGGAGACGAGATGATGAGGAGGAACAGCTGAAGAAGAGAGATAAAATGCTATGTGATGCTGAAGGAAGGAGAGAGAGAGAGAGAGCAAATGAAGGAAAATAGTTTAAATGAAATAAGATGAGGACACTGAACCGAGTGGGAGGAGAGGAGGGAGGAAGGGGAAGGAGGGGAAGGGGAATGTGGAGGGAATGGAAGATGAGGCAGAGGAAGAGGGAGGGGATAGGAGAGAAGGAAGGAGAAGATGCACAGAGAGAAAGAAGAAGAGGAGAGGAGGAAGAAGAGAGGAGAGGAAAGGGGGGAATAAAGTGAGATGAGAGGAGAGGGAGAGGAGGAGGAGACTGGGAAAGAAAGATAAGGTTAGAAAGAAATGAAGCGATTGTTTGAACTCTGACAGTGATGTATGACAAGAATTGACAAAAACAAGTTGAAATGTTTAAAAAAAGAAACGGGACACACACACACACACACACACACACACACACACACACACACACACACACACACACACACACACACACACACACACACACACACACACACACACACACACACACACACACACACACACACACACACACACACACACACACACACACACACACACACACACACGGGGAGGAGACTGTGTGTGTGTGTGTGTGTGCCTGCGTGTGTGCGTGCCTGCGTGGGGATGCGCAAATATCAGATAACGTGTAGACTATATTTTACGATTAAATCACCAAACTGGGAACAATACCATTCACTCATATTACGAATAACAGCTTAAAAGTACCGCCCCCACCTAACCACTCCAATACAGGTTAATTTGTGGGTGGGTGGAGGGAGTCAGGTATCTTTATCTATGTATGGGTCTGTTTTAGGTCCACTGCAGGGATTCTCAGTGGAAGGAGGGAGCTAACCATAATTAACCTTCCCCAGTGCTAGCCAAGTACGAATCGGCGAGGGGTATCTGACCAGAGCCGGTACTTGTGAAGATGGGAGTGTTTTGCTGGTTGTCATTGCGTGCCTGTGTGTGTGTGTGTGTGTGTGTGTGTGTGTGTGTGTGTGTGTGTGTGTGTGTGTAAAAATCTGTGTTTGCTATATGAACTTACAGCGAGTGATCATATCCTTTACTAGCTTATTAAAAAAAAAAAAAATAGCGGTACGAACAGACACCCACTAAAATGCACGCCACATATGAGTTTCGAACCCATATTCCTGGGCAGACGCAAATCAGGGGGCGACCATGTTATCACTGAGCCGCCGTGGTTCCAAGCCAAGTATAAAGTTCATTATATTGGTCTCCACCCTAATTCCTGTGCTTGAGGTGAACAGCTGGGCCAAGGTTGCAGGTCTGCCTCGGGGACGTGGAAGTTGAGGGGGGAGAGTGGAAGGGGGTTAAGGGTAGGGGAGAAGTTGGGAGGAGTTAAGGGGGAGGGGGAAGGGAGTGGGAGGTTACAGGGATGGAGTGGACGGTGAGGGGAAGGGAGGGAAAGTGTGTGGTAGTGGAGGAGTGGAAGGGGGAGAGAGTAGGAGAGGAAAGGAAGGGGAAAGGGGTATGGGAGGATTGAAGGATGAGGGGAGAAGGGAAGGAAGTGGTGGGAAGCTGCCTAAGGGTCTGCCATATACAGGGTTGGGGAGGGTAGGGAGGGGCAGGGTGGGGCGCGTCTTCTCCCTACATGGTCACTTAATATGCAGCTGTACCTGTGTTGCACGCCTGCCCTGCCCTGCCCTGCCTCACCACTCCGCGATACCTGTTTCTTTTCCAGCCTTTTTTTTTTTTTTCCAACATTTTATTGGACTTTTTTTTTTAAGGTACCTCGGTTGCAACTTGATATACGGTATCTGGTTTCCTTTACACACACACACACACACACACACACACACACACACACACACACACACACACACACACACACACACACACACACACACACACACACACACACACACACACACACACGACTGTCTACGATATTGGAAGTGACAGTTATCTCACAAGTTACTCTCACATCTTTCACCAACTGCCTAATGTCTTTCTGTGTCTGTATATTACTCTATTTGTCTTTCTGTTTTTCTGTCTGTGTGTAATTTTCTATGCACTGTACGTCTGTGTTTCTCTGTTTAACATTCTGCGTGTGTCTTTGAGTATCGCTGTCAGCTTGTATTTACCTGTATGTCAGCCTATTTCTCCGTTTGTCCATATGTACCTCTATCTGTCTACTAATATCTTTATGTCTGTTTGTCACTCAGCGATTCACATAATATCAAAGGAATAAGGCCTTTAGAGAGTGATGAATTGGGGGAAAAGTACTGTAGGCTTAGTAATGATGGGATACACGAGTAAGAAGGTAGTGAACCCCTCACCCTTTACAGATGCCCAGCATTTTTTTCTGACGATTGTTGAGTCACTGAATATAAGGAGAACAATCATGGAGCTACGGTGGCTTAGTGATCAGAGTATCCCGAGTTTAAGGTTTGAATCCCAGCCAGCGGTGGACATTTGAAGAAGATGATGGAAGTGTGGCCCTTCAAATGCTTACCGGCACCTTGTCGATTCATAACGATGACAAGTATAAAGCCTAATGCACAAAGACATAGCCAGTGCATCATTTATATATACACTTACATGCATCTCTCTCTCCCTTCAGACACTTTTTCTTCATTTTTACTTCACCAGTATGGGGATGTGTTAATGCTTGCCACCACTCTGCGAAAAGAAGGCAAGGTTCTGCTGTTGGCCTCATATGGACCGTTGCGGTTAAACAGTTTCAACACCGGTACTTGCATGCGTATAAATGATCGATGCGAGAAAATATTGTATAAGATTGACTATTGTTGATTCACTATTGGTTTCCGGTGTTAATCTAATCGAGCGTTGTGCACGAGCATTGAATCAAGATGGTTGCTGTGTTGTGGTCCTAGGTTCTGTGTGTGATGCCTCTGCCCGGGACGCGCCCTTGTTGCTGCCACACAGTAGGGGACGCCCAGGATACGCCCTCTCTCTCGCACACACACACACACACACACACACACACACACACACACACACACACACACACACACACACACACACACACACACACACACACACACACACACACACACACACACACACACACACACACACACACACACACACACACACACACACACACACACACACACACACACACACACACACACACACACACACACACACACACACACACACACACACACACACACACACACACACACACACACACACACACACACACACACACACACACACACACACACACACACACACACACACACACACACACACACACACACACACACACACACACACACACACACACACACACACACACACACACACACACACACACACACACACACACACACACACACACACACACACACACACACACACACACACACACACACACACACACACACACACACACACACACACACACACACACACACACACACACACACACACACACACTTTCATTTTTTTACATTATTTCTGAAGCACGTGACAAGTATAGAACGTGCCTGGTCTTTCTTTATCTAAGCTTACTGCACTGTCTTGATAATGTGGGATGCAGTTTGATCTAATCGCATTACCATGGGCTTGTCAGAAATGCCTGTCAAAAAATAAGAGCTCTACCTTTCCTTCCCCATATACCGAGATACTTAAATTCAGGCCACAGCTGGTATACCCACCGTCGATATTGAACCACACGCTAGGGCTGTATTATTCCGGACTGGTAGGATGGTATTTGTTCGGGGTGACGTTCTTGAAAACTGTCTTCGTACCGTCCTGACTGAGCTACATGTACTGTATAATAAGGCTATCATTCGGAGCTGGTATGATGGTATTCGCGTGGCGTGGGTGGCATTCCTGTACCACTTTCTTCGTTGTCAGCATTCGTTACTTGCATTTCTCGATATTCCGCCCTCCTTTCCCTCTTCTCTCCAGTTAGTGCCCCTTGTCTCCTTGTAGAAAAGTCCCTCACCTCCTGTCCCTTTTCTCGTTTCTACTTTTCTCCTCTCCTCTCATCTCCTCCCTTCCTCCCATTTTTTTCTTCTTCATTCTTTCTTTTTCCATACCTGAATGTGTGGGGATAGACAGAGTAAAACATGCTGTCCTTTTAGCAGCTGCGGTGTTACAATGGCAAATGATTGGAGGTGGTGGTCGTTCAGTGTTTGATTCGATTCCTGGGTTGGGTAGGGTCAATCCACAGACACCAGCCACTGTAATCGTGAGCGAGGCCACACCTAGTGCATTAAGAAACACTAATGACATCTTTTTATCTGCCTGAATCCTATTGACGTTCTTTTTTTTTTCTTGTTTCTTTTTTTTTTTCACAGGTTGTTTTTGCGACTACCAGTTTATTTCATTCAACTTAGGAACGGCCTCTTGTACTGAAGGAATTTATTTAGAATATATACCTTATCTGTATACCCTCTTCAGTTAATATATAATCTTTATCCATCAGTCTATCTACAGTAGCTATCTATTTATCTATCTGTCCATCTATTGTGTTGCAGAACATCGTCAGGAACAAGTAAGAAAAAAAAAAAAAGGACGTCGCGGGGCTTCGTGGGTAAATAATCTGAGTGACTCGATATAAATACATAAAAAAAGTAAGGTGTTAGTGATGAGGTACTGTGCATAACAGTGTTGGTATTGTTAATATTGTTCACCTGAAAAATCGTGCCACTCGAAGGGTTTAAAGCTACTAGGGTATTTATAGATACTGTTAAAGCACCATAGTTATGTAGACTTATTTAGACTGACACGACTAATCTATTTCGTACATCAGAAATAAATACCAACAACCAAAACGTGATATAATTGGCGACGTGGGAGGGAATTTAATAAGGCAGAAGTTGCGTGATGAGTTCTTGTGAGCAGACCGTAAAATTAGCATAGCACACAGGTAAGGTATTGGTGGCTGGGAGCAGGGGACTGGGTAAACAATTGGGCTCGGTTGGGTTGTAGGGAAATGGGGAAGGAGGTGTGTGTGTGTGTGTGAGAGAGAGAGAGAGAGAGAGAGAGAGAGAGAGAGGTTGAGGAGGAAGTGAGTGGTGAGGTATCGGAAGAGTGGGTGATGAAAGGAACGTGGTGAAAGAGAGAGTTGTGAGGAAGAACGTGGTGAAATTGAGTGTGGTTAGTGGGAGTATGAGTCATGTAGCAGGAGTGGATGATGAGAGGAAACAGGAGTGGGTGATGATGGTGAAGGTGGTGAGGCAGTACCGGTATATGGTGTGAGCAGAATGTCAGGGAGTGAGTGGTGATAGTGAGGTTAGTGAGGAACTGTGAATAGTGTGGCAGGGAGGAGAGGATGGTGAGATATTGTGATTGTTGAGGCAGTGTTAGGTGAGGATGACGTGAATGGAAATACCCTGTAACTTTATAGTGAGGAAGTGGGATTAGTGAGGATCAGTGATGAGGCAAGGAAGATGGTCGTGAATGTAAGACGGGCTTGGATGGTGATACAGGGATAGTGAGTGGTGATGCAGGAAGTTAAAGTTGAAACAGAAGATAAGTAGTGAAGAAAGGAGTAGTCTAGTGAGGAAGGGGATGAGGGGTGAGGAAACACACACACACACACACACACACACACACACACACACACACACAGCTGGTGTGGTGTGGTGTGGTGTGGCAGGAGTAGATCAATACCCGGGCCTCCAGTCCTCAGGGATGCTGGTGCTCCTCCCCTCCCACGCTCGCTCCTTCACCATCCTTGTACTTCCAGCCTTGTCCATTCATCTCCTAAGTGTTTTTTCCGTGTTGCTTCTGTCCTCTTTGTTCCACTTTGTTCCTTCACGTTCCTTGTGTTATTCAGTAATTTCCTTCACTCTCCACCAACTGGTACATTGCTTAGTGTTTCTCCACCTCCCTCCATGCTCCTGCTGCTTTACTCCATGTTCCTCTCTCTCTCCTTGTTTCTTCACTATCTTTCTAATATTCTTCTTGTTCCTCCCTTTTCTTGATGTTCCTCCACGTTCCTTCTTTCTTCCATGGTTCTCTCTTTCCTTCATGTTCCTCCACACTCAGTCTACTCTCCCCGTGTTCCACCCTCTCATGTTCCTCCATGCACCTTCCGCTATCCTTAGTGTTCTTCTGTCTCCTCTAAGCTCCTGTACGATCCCTTTAGAATGTGACGTGGAGGAGAGGGTGGAGTGAGGGGAGAATGTGTGGAAAGAGAAGATGAAGTGAGAGGCTTAGGAGAGGAGAGTGGAGTGGAAAGCCTTCAGAGAGAGCGGAGCGAGAGGTTTGGGAGAGGAGAGAATCGAGTGAGGAGAGAGTGAATTGATAAAAGAATATGGTATGAGCTATAAGCTGGAGTAAAGTAGAGATAAATGAGTGGAGAGAGATGTGCTTGAGGAAGGAAGGGAAGCGTGGCTGAGGGAGTGACTAAGAGGTGGAGGGAGGGAGGGAGGTGTAGGCAGTAAAGTGTGGTGCAGCGAATTTCTTTTTGGGATCAGGAAGCTTACAAACTCAACTCCTTTACTACGATGGGTTTTATTGAAGTGAATGAAGTCGCCTGGCAAGTAATAAAGTTCAAAACACCAAACTGAAGAGGTTAACCGAAATTACTTCCAATCCTCGCCGAGTCTCAGATAGCCGAATAAAACCGTGTAGCAGTAACAAGAATATAGTAAGAAGACGTGATTGTAGTGAATGGTTTAAAATGGATATTGTTTTTAACCTTAAGCTGACTAAAATCTGGGGTTGAGGCGGTCAGGTCACTGGTGGAGGGGTTTGGGGTATGGGTGATGGTGATAGTGGTGGTGGTGGTGGTGGCAATGGTAGTTGTGGTTAACAGTGTGATGGTGGTAGCGTTAGTGGTGGTCATGATAAGATTCATGGTGAGGGGGATAGTAATACTGATGGTGGTTCAGTAATAATAGGACGATGGTGAGGGTGGGGAGATGGTTAGTAAGCGTGATGGTAGGCTAGGTGAGAGGCAGAAAAATAGGGGGGGGGGGGAAGGAAGAGGAAGTCACGAAGATAGGTAAAAAACTAGAGCAGACCAATAGACAGGCGAAAAAATAAAGGAGAGGCACGACTGTAGGGAAGAACCTGGTATGAGCATGGACCTGAGAGAGAGAGAGAGAGAGAGTCAGAAGCCCGGCTGGAGATGCTGACGTTAAAATGGATTGGAGGTGTGTGTGTGTGTGTGTGTGTGTGTGTGTGTGTGTAACTGGAAGTGAAAATGATGGTGGTTGGGATGGAGGTGGGGACGACTGTGATAGTATTGTTGGAGACAGGAAAAGAAGACAGAAAATGGAAAATAAGGGAACAAAGGATGATACCCAAAGATAGAAAAAAGAGAAGGAAGAGTCACGAAGGTACGAAAAAAAGAAAAAAAAATATTGTGAGCTTATCCTGAGTTGAACATTAAAGAGAGAGAGAGAGAGAGAGAGAGAGAGAGTCAAAAGCCCGGCTGGAGGCGCTCACGTCAAGATGGATTGGAGCAGGGCGGGGTCGTGACGTGGGGGTGGGGATGGCGGTTGTGGGGGTGAGGGTAGAGAGGGATTTGATGGTGGTAGTGAGGTAGCGAGGGAGATGTTCTGTGGTAGTAATGGTTAGGTTCGAGGTGGTGGTAGTCTAGTTATGGTAGGGATGGTGACTGGGGTAGAGGTAATGGTGGTGTGAACAGTGATGATGATAGTAGTGGTGGATGGTTGTGTTACAGATGATGAATTTCTTATGGTGGTTAGGTAAATGGGTAATAAATACCCTGGAGGTGCTTAGCCTGTCAGGATGGATAGTGGGGACGGAGGTTTGGTAAGTCGTGTGTGTGTGTGTGTGTGTGTGTAGCAGGTGTGAGGCGAGGGGCAGGTAAATAGTGGTGGCGCCGGACTGTGGTTTGTCGGACAGGTGGTAGGTGGCAGGAGAGCATCGAAGGGCATGGGGCACGGCAGGGAAGGGCAAACAGAGGGCATGAGCTAGGGTAGGGTAGACGGAAGGAAGAAATGTTGAGGGAAAAACAGACGGGGGCAGGGCAGGGCGGGGTAGACAGGACAGGTGTTAGAACTGGGGAGAGGTAGAGTTGAGTAGAACAGGTGAAGGACAGGGCAGATCAGGGGAGACGTTGCTGGTGTCAAGGTAGGACAGGACATAACAGACAGGGGGCAGGACATAGCAAGGCATAGCTAGAGAGGGTAGGGCGGGGCAGCGTAGGACATGACATGGCAGTGAAGGGCAGGGCAAGACAGAGGGGAAGACAGGTGATAGGTGGGTGGGTGGAATACTGAAGTGTGGTGAGCACCTGCCTTCCTGCGTGGTGGCGGCTGTAGTCAGGGCCAGGCTGCACCTGCCCTGCCTTACCCTCACCTCACACCACATCTCACCATTCGTCATGTCACCTTACACTTCGTCTCATACCAAACCCTAACACCGCATATGCACACCTCACACCATACACCTCTCCTCACTTACTTCACACCTCACCAGTCCGCACTTAATTTTAAACCACATTTCACTCATCTCCCTCGCGTCACACCACATATATCTCACCAGTCTAGATGAGCAGTAGCTAAAAGCATTATGAACATGAAGAACAGTATGCTAGTAAAAATCCTGTGTTTCTGCTGATTGTTTGAACGTTCCTACAACAAAACAACTTTCATACCGTCACACCACTTATAGTTCACAGAGTCCTGCCACTCTCTCACACCTACTCTTACTACACCGTCACACCACTCCATACCAACCACACCTTTACACAACCCTTCATACCACCCCACACCTACCACACAGTCCTAAAATAGCCTACCCTCACACCACACCCTTACACCACATCTGTGTAATATTGCAAGAGTAATGATAGGAACGGAATTCAGTTTATTTGCCGGAAACTCGTGGCTTCCGGTTATGATATCAGGTGAAGGATATGGTGAAGGTTAATTAAATCAGTGACATCAGTAAAAAAAAAAATCTTGTGAAATTAAACGTCTGTGTGTGTGTGTGTGTGTGTGTGTGTGTGTGTGTGTGTTGAGGGTGGATTTCAGTCGGATAGTACAAGTGGTCAACAAAAAAGAACAATAAATCGGTACTCATCTGCTGTTTTGTAACTCTTATCTACGGTATCTAACATCTAGTATATCGCATTGCACAGTCTCAAACAAAGGACAGAACGATCTTGTGCCTTTTTTTTCTTTAGTATGGTAATCATATGTATTTCTTAGTATCGCACCGGTATGTATTCTGTCCTGTTTAACTAGGATACCCTAAAATAGTGTAGGAGCAATCTGAATTTTTTGTTTGTGAAGAATGACTGGATATACCAAAATGATGAGATTATATTGGTGGTGATGGTAGGTAATTTGATAGCAGTCTGAGTTTTGGTTGAAGAAAAATGACCATCTGTACCAAACTGTAAAAATGATGATGATGATGATAAGGTGGTGGTTGTTGTGGTGAATTTTGTTAGCGAGCTTGGTCTGGGTTAAGTGAGAGTGTGATGTTTTAGAATCTTAGTGGAGAGTGGCGGTGGTGTGGTGGTGGTAGGGTGGAGAGGCAGGTGGTGAGCAGCTGCCGACCCAAGGATAACCACCCACCCCCACCCCCATACCCACCACTTCACACCACAGTCTCAACCGTCACCATACCACACCGTCCCCCCGTCTCTTTATGTTTTCAGTCCATACCACGCATCACAGCAGTCTCAGCTCTCACCATACTACACCGCAGTTTTTTAGTCATCACATCATAGCGTTAAACCTCACTATGTCACACAATTTTTCACCTTGTTACTCCACACCACACGTCACAACACAGCCTCAAGTCTCGCCATACTGCACCAGAATTTTTTAGTAATCACATCACATCACATCACATCACATCGCATCATAGCCCCAACTGTCACCATGCCACACCATTCTCCCCCCCCCTCCTCCCATTAAGTTATCACTCCACACCACACATCATAGCACAGCCACAACTCACCATACTACACTATAGTTTCTTAGTCACATCACATCACATCATAGTGTCAACCGTCACCATGCCTCACTCTTTTTTAAATCACCATGCCAGATCACACCACACGACTGCCTAAACTTTCTCCATGTCACGCCTTAGTCACCACAGCCTCAACCACCTCAGCTGTTACTAGACCACACCACAGTTTTTTACTTACACCACACCACATCACAACACACCACCGCGATGATTTTTTTTTTATTTGCCAGGAAATAAAAAATCAGAAAATCATAGTTAAGACAGGGAGCTGATCATGAGTTTGTTTGTGCATCCTAGGACAGGTTTCCTACTGCCAGTGTCACACCACCAACACGTCTCCGTTACTCCCCTCATCCCTCATCCTCCCCTACCCACCTGCAGCCTTCACCCTCTCAGCTACCTCCCTCAGTCTCACACTCACCTTCCACCCTCACCCACAGCCCATCCCCACCCACAGCGTCAGTTCTTCCTTGCCATCAACCTCATTCACTTCACCTACCAGCCATCTTACATGCCGTCCACACCTCATCCTCACAACCCATCTTCCACCCTCACACCCACATCATGCCTCCCTTACCACCTTCACTTGTACCACGTGCAGTTCTACACCACCCAGCTGACACCACCTCACCCCCACCTGGATCCCATCCCCACTTACTTTCCGCCATCACTATCCCTCACCTCACCTACCACTTACACATTATCCCCACCCCCCGTCCGTACCCATTCCACTCCACCTTTTTTTTATTTTTTATTCCACTTTACCACCACACCAGCTTCCACCACCACCACCACCTTACGCACCACACACACCTCTTCCTCTTCACCACCCCAATTGACTCCCATTTCACCAGTCCTTGTCCCACCCACGTCCATCCTCATATACACCTACCTTACCTAACACCCATACTTCACCCTCAGGCCATGCCTCGCTCACCGCCCCCACCATCTCCCTCTTCACCTCACCTTACCCTACCCATTTCCACCCTCACCATCTTCCTCTGCACCTGACCTTACCCCACCCATTTCCACCCTCACCATCTCCCTCTGCACCCCACCTTCCCCACCCACTTCCACTCTCACCATCTCCCTCTTCACCTCACCTTACCCCACCCGCTTCCAACTCCACCATGTCCCTCTTCACTCCACCTTCCCCACGCACTTCCACCCTCA